>NC_133483.1:8125940-8166602 GCF_025370935.1 Choristoneura fumiferana | reverse complement strand
GTTGTCCGGCGAGGAAGCAGAGGCGGCGACTGATTACTTATAATAACTACTTGACTTTGTCATTATAACGAAATTTCATAACATAATTCATCTCATAACATTAACTTTCTGAAACTAAGCATTTTTCTCACTTTGCGGCATAATTAAAATTTACACAACGTATCAGAGGGTCCTAAATACTTAAAACTAGACGATCACATTTATTTAGATATGGCCAATAATTAAGATTTATATAGGATTAAATATGGACGCGACTTACGTCGGTACTTTTATCCATTTCTGATAAGACCGGGTTAGCAGTCGTTACACAGGGCCCAATATTTGGTGCAAGGTTATCATTTTGACATTTATTTTTACTAATTATGTATATGATTTGCATCTACTAATTGCATACAGCTGAATCCAAACTCATTAGTACAATAAGTTCTTTGGGTTATCGCTTTGAAAAAATAAAATAATTATCTGATTCAACGTTACTTTTGTTGAAATTACGTTGGTGAACTTGACGACGCAATTTCGCTGTAAACAAATGTGTGTTGTACTAGTTCGTTCATCAAAGGTTGTACTTTTTCTCACGTGCTCATACTCGTGTATTATATATTTTAGTTTTTTTTATCCCCGAAGCAGAAAAGTCATGATTTTCAAAGACCTACCCGACGATACCCCATACTATAGGGTTAGACGAAAAAAAAATCACCCCCACTTTACGTCTATGGGAGGCACTATAATGTTTTTTTTTTTAATATTTTGAAACTAGTAATATTCAGGTTGCATAAAACAAGCTAACTAACACACCTTTTCTACAATGGTGGCCCTGAATAACTGAAATATTTACAGTTTTGAGTTTGCGAAATAAAAGTTGCGAAATGAACCCACAGGTTGCCAAACGTGACGTTGCGAAAAGGCAGGTGAAATATTTACTAACTACTTAAGTACTTGCGGATTTTTCGGGGCGATCGATCTGCTTGGCCATTCTGAAAACATGGTTTAATTTGCCTAGCTCGTTTCACCAGGCTACTTTAATAAAAATAATTTCATGCATAAAGTCATTCGTGAAAAATTTCTGAAAAATTTTTGTTATTAAGGACTGACACGGTGCAGAGCAGCATGAGCGGCACCTAACAACCAAAGGGCTCGCCATCAGCAGCTGGCTTCTGCTCCCTGTATTTACTTCACGTCACCAACGATGTGCGGCGAGTTTCGGTGCGGCGCAGAGCAGCATGAGCGGCACGAGCAGCAACCACAGTCGCCATCAGCAACGGCTTCGGCTCCACTCTTTACTCACGTCACCAACGATGTGCGCGAGTGTCTCGGTGCGGCGCAGAGCAGCATGAGCGGCACGAGCAGCAACCACAGCCCGCTCGCGATCAGCAACTGGCTTCGGCTCACTTTATTACTCACGTCACCAACGATGTGCGGCGAAGTGTCTTTCAGTCTGCGGAGCAGAGCAGCATAGCGGCACGAGCAGCAACCGCAGCCGTCTCGCCATTCAGCAGCTAGGTCTTCGGTCCACTTCGATTACTCACGTCACCAACGATGTGCGGCGATGTCTCTGCGGCGCAGAGCAGCATGAGCGGCACGAGCAGCAACCGCAGGCCGCTCGCCATCAGCAGCTGGCTTCGGCTCCACTCGTATTACTCACGTCACCAACGATGTGCGGCGAGTGTCTCGGTGCGGCGCAGAGCAGCATGAGCGGCACGAGCAGCAACCACAGCCCGCTCGCCATCAGCAGCTGGCTTCGGCTCCACTCGTATTACTCACGTCACCAACGATGTGCGGCGAGTGTCTCGGTGCGGCGCAGAGCAGCATGAGCGGCACGAGCAGCAACCGCAGCCCGCTCGCCATCAGCAGCTGGCTTCGGCTCCACTCGTATTACTCACGTCACCAACGATGTGCGGCGAGTGTCTCGGTGCGGCGCAGAGCAGCATGAGCGGCACGAGCAGCAACCGCAGCGCGCTCGCCATCAGCAGCTGGCTTCGGCTCCACTCGTATTACTCACGTCACCAACGATGTGCGGCGAGTGTCTCGGTGCGGCGCAGAGCAGCATGAGCGGCACGAGCAGCAACCACAGCCCGCTGCCATCAGCAACTGGCTTCGGCTCCACTCGTATTACTCACGTCACCAACGATGTGCGGCGAGTGTCTCGGTGCGGCGCAGAGCAGCATGAGCGGCACGAGCAGCAACCGCAGTCCGCTCGCCATCAGCAGCTGGCTTCGGCTCCACTCGTAGGGCCACGCCGCTGCTATCTGTGGGCAGTAGGGTTTCTGCTCGAGTTTTCTCGAACTCAAGAAAACTCGAGAAATTTCGCTTCACTCGAGACGAGAAAACAATGACCGCATCTTGAGAAATCTCGAGTTCCAAAATGCGCCAGGTGCAGCTTTTCGCTGTTCATGGCTTTTTGGGGACTGAATAATTAAAGTAAAATTTGTGCGTTAGTCATTATTAGCCGTGTAATAATAAAAATGCTTTACTTTAAGATAAATAGCGGTACGCCACGAATATAAGTTGCAGTTTATTACGTAATTTTGCTGTGCAATCAGTAGGTAATTTTGAAGTGAATTCGGATTTTTTTGCATAAAAAAAGAATTTTATTTGATGTGCGTTTAAATACTACCCATTTATAACAGAGTACCTACCGCTATCTAGCTACGGTCTTCTTCATCAGGGCCAGTTCACCAAATGATATTTTCTGAATGTAAATACTTGACTTGGAGTTAAAGATGCCAAAGTCGCTATATATAAAATTTGAGGGTTGCCCTCGATTTCTGACTTGGCGACAATGGGACCACCTCAGAAGTACAGTCCTTTAGAAAAAAAAAAAATTTTGGAATTCGGCCTACAATTGGCGGAGTTATCGCGTAACAAACACACAAATAAAATATAGTAGACGAATTGAGACCCTCCTCCTCCCTCCTTTTTTGAAGTCGGATGAAAAAGTTCTCAGGCGAAGTCGTTTTTTTTGGTTTGTTTAACTAGCAAGTCAGATTGTATATCCAAAGCCGTTGTTATTCCAATGACCTTTCCAATTTATAAATTTCTGACGCACTGCCCATAATCTAGAGGTCAGGAGTACAATTTATTTTTAACCGACTTCAAAAAAGGAGGAGGCTATCGATTTGGTTGTATGTTTTTTTTTGTTTGTTACTTCAGAACTCCGTTATTTATAAACTGATTTCATTTTTTTATTGCGTTCGTCTAGGGATGCCTTCAACTAGGTCCCATAAGCACCAAGTCAGGATCAGATCAGATGATAAGATCTTAAGAAATCGAGAGAACTCTTCAAATGTTGTAGGGACATCCATAGTAAATTCAATATATTTAGTAGTAACTCGTGCATTTGCTCTTGAAAATCATCATTTAGTGAAGTAGAATTGATGATGAAGACCACAGTTGACCATCGGAGTTACTACTCAATTACAAGTATTTCACGGGTTGAATTTTAATTACTTTGCCACAGTTGTGAAGCAACTTATGCTCCTCGTAATGCATATGGTAAAACGGGTGGTGAAGCATCAACACTCCTCAATAATGAACGTCTCAGCATCGGAAAAAGCAATCTTTCGTAAAAGGAGACGAGCAGTTGTTATTAAACTGTTGTATCTTAGATTATTTACACTAAAAGCGTGAAAAAAATATAAAAAAGAAATTAACCAACTACAAAAAACCATGAAAATAATTTTCTACCAGTCTGAAGTCGGTCGGTGCCTCAGCACGAGCCAGCAGGAGTGATTGAAGGCAAAATAAAGTGCGCAGGTGAGGTAGATGACTATAGGTCCACTCCTGCTTGCTCGTGCTGAGACACCGACCGACTTCAGACTGGTAGAAAATAATTTTCATGGTTTTTTGTAGTCGGTTCAATTTTTTTTTAGGTATTTAAAGTCAAAAAAACAGAACCAATCGTACCTTTCCGATAAAGTCGAATAGATTGAAAGCGGACATCAGGATGATGGGCATCCAGGATCCGAGACGGCAGGACGGCACCTCTGATGCGATTCCGGGGTACAAACTCAACGTTGTGAAGTATACCAGGCCGATAGATACCATATAGGGATAGATGGACCTTGCTACTGCCCATCGAGCGCGGACACCACCTGAACACAATAACAAAACTTAAGTATACTCGCAGTTAGAACTCCAAGGCATTCGTAGAGCGTTAAATGCATATTATTATTACGTTTTTGTCGTGGACATAGTAACGTTTGTAGTAGATATTTGTATAATAATGAAAAAAACTAGTCAAATATACAATTTGAGCTGTACTTAGTTTTGTAGCAAATCAGGTACCTAACTATTTTTAACATTTTAGAAGTCGGTTACCTGATGTGCGATAAATATGTACAGTCACCAGCATTAATATCTGCATCTGCCACAGCGGAGCGTGCAAAAATATCCGACACGTCCTTCCGGCCCTAGAAATAGAGTCGTATCAGATATTGGTGCTGGTGACTGTACCTACGGTCAATTAATTAGATTCCTAGGCCACCATTAACCTTATTATACTAAATATTTTTACGCAAAAATGTCCGTAAATGTTGACATTATTCTTTACATATCAGAAGGCGAAATGCATAGTTTATGGTCAGAGATGATTGCTGGCTCGCTAGCTTGACAACAATGTCGCATACAAATAGCATTATTGTCCAGTCTCAAACTTAAAAAAAGTAAAACCGGCATATAAATGCTGGCACAATACAAGTCGTATACAGCCAACTCAAATGGCCGGTATCAGATACTTTGTTGGAATACGGACTTTTTTTATCATGTCTGAAATAGCTTGTGGTGTTTTCGGTGGAAAATTCACCTGTAGTTTTTTTTAATGAAAAAAGGTGGGAAAGCATGAAAATTTCATTGGAAATTAATGTCATAATATATTTTGAGAATAACAACAAAACGTTTGTCACCCCCGACTTTGTCACTTCAAAGTTCCATATCTCAAAAACGGCTGAACCGATTTTGATGAAACATGTAGAAGAACCATCGCTTTCAAGCTTTCAAATAAAAAACTGCATTCAAATCGCTTCACCCGTTTAAGAGCTACGGTGCCACAGACAGACAGATAGACAAACACACATAGTGGTCAAACTTATAACATCTCTCTTTTTGCGTCGGGGGTTAAAAAGTATTAGTTTTGCCCTTCACCATTTTTGAGAAAAACTTTTAGTCTCGGCTGCAATAGCAATTGCTGGCTTCGTATTAGTTAAGCGGACTTGCGAGCTCGTCCGTTTAAAACTCGTACTCAGCTAGCAATTGCCTACTTCCATGCCATGACAATAATCAACTATTATTCATGCTTATCGAATGACGTAAAATATCACAATAACGCAGTTAGCCTATAAGATTCAAATTGGTTGACTGTACGAAAAAGTTTTCTAGTAAAAACATAAAATAGGAATATATGTAAAGAATGTATGTAAGGTATGTATGTACGATTACCTAAGCACTTTATTCTACAAAAGAAAAGAAACAAAATATTATTGAGAAATTTCGAGATACTTGTAAAAGGCGGACTTATTCCTTTAAGGGATCTCTACTAGTCAACTTTTAAGTGGAAAAGTAAAGGTATTATGTGTTTTTTTTTGTTATACCTGTCGCAGGAAGAATTAAGTTTTCATTCTCATATTTTATTAGCTACGCCTATGAAAATACAATCGCAAAGTTACGTTTAAAGCCCCCATGATGTAGGCCTCTCATTTGTCTCCACCACGATATCCTCCACTTTGTAGGAGGGCCGGGGGGTGCGAAGCACGACGGGAGGGGAAGTGGAGGGCTCAGAGACGCCCGGGGGAGAGCCCAGCGGCGCGGCCGCACTTGACGTCGGCGAGTACAGGGGGTTGGCGAAACTGAAGGCGTTTCCTTCCCTATCCACTGAAATTACAATAAAACGGATTAAGAAATAGTTATTTGTGTCACGAGGGAGCAAAATGGTGTATTTACGGCGAGGGCGTACATTGAATCCAGAATGTAGGGAAGGATTCTACAATAGAATCCTGAGCATAGCGAGAGATTCTAAGGTAGAATCCTAAGCGTAATGAGGGATTCAAGTGTTAACGCCCAAGATGAAAATAATTTTGCTCCCGTGTGGCTCATACAACTTTTCACACCGAGCAAAATTGAAAAAAATATATCTAAATATCATTAAAGAACAACCAGCATAGAAAATAGCGTGGCATTACAATTATCAACTTCAAAAATTGTCATTTGCAATAAAACACTTAGAAAAGCCTTGAACAGAAAAGTTGCACTTTGCTCCCTCTCGACAGGGAGGAAAAGTTACTTTTCTGAAGGAGAGGTGTGAAAAGATTATTCCGTCTAAAAGCAAGCTTGTACAGCACATTCATCGATCTGTGACTATAGTTATTGCCTAACGCTCAAGCGCTCGCGATCGCATGCATCATCTCTTTCAACCGTCATCCTTACTGTGTGACAGAGAGAAGTGGTGAAAACGATTGTGATTCCGAGTGCGTTAAACAATAAGGCCTCAGACTCAAACAGAGCTTAAAGTAAAGAGATAATAAGGCCTCTGAGACTTAGATGCCTTATTACCTCTTTACTTTATGTTCAACTGAGATTTCTATAAAGTGTGTATCTAAGTATACCTAGTGCCATTGACGAAGACGCGTGATTTTGTCAAAATTAAACATTAATGACATTGTATTAAGAACCATGGCACGCGTCATCGTGAATGACTCTACGTATGTGTGCTAAACTTAATAAGTGCGTGTACAGCCCATTCAATAAGTTAGCTTTGTTTTTTGGGATAATCAGCTAAAACCAGGAACCTATACTTTAAAATAATTACCCGTTGTTGATAGAGTCGGACTTTGCAATTTCAATACGCCGTAACTACCTTCACCAGCTGGTTCACCTTCTATCTATAAAGAAGAAGCAAGGTTTAGAGCAAAATCAGGTTCGATTGCCTATGATCCTATAATGATCTGACTTCAATTAAGGGAGCCAAGGAAGTTATAATGAGGTTTCCTACTGAAATTGTTACCACAACTGCGGAGCGGACATTCAGAACATGAGAGAAAGCCATGCATGGTCTTTTGTCTTTGTCAGGAACCCCATAGGATCCATCTGTCGTCGTACTATTCCTGTCCGGGTGCTCGATATCGCATTTACTATAATATCTTTGAGCCCTCATCCCATACTATGTGATAGAAAGAAATGGGGAATTAGTCTTTTCCACCTCAGCACCTCAAAAAGGCATTTTGCCTTCCGAAATCAGTGAGCAAAATCGCTACAGTTTGCTCACTCCCGTGAGACAAAGTGCTTTTTAATTTTTTTATATGCTGAGTACAGTTTGGGTCTACTCACTGAATTCCAAATATAACCAAAGAGGATTTGAACTTTAGATTTTGATCTTCTCATAATTTCACTTCAACACGAAAAAAGCGTATAGATGCATGATCAATCAAATGTTGATTCAATCTTAAAATACAATTTGGGCATAAAAAATATACTAGATAAGTACTTAATAAATTACATGCACGAAATATTCCAAAATGGAAATTTTCCCGATTCTTTTAATTAAAGTATGCAACCTGGTGCACACGAAAGCCGCTTCTCCTTGTTTGTTCAGTTATAAGAGGCGCCGTCATACTGCGTCTACAGTTGTAATAAATAATTTTTTAAATTGAATGAATTTTAACAAAAATCTATTTATTTTTAATGTAATATATAATTTAATTTGAAATCTTAATAAAATATATTTACAAGTTAATAACTTATATCAATAATACGTTTATTGTTTAAACCTTTTACATGACCCCAAGTAAGCTTTTGCAAGTATTAAAAACTAAAGTGTGGATATTAGTTACGACGAAGTTCTTACAATACAAATGCATGTTATGCAGTATGAGATGTGTATTGTATCTACTGGAAACTTTTTTTAAGTATGGTTTTAAATGTTATTAATTATATTAATGGTTTCTTAATAATCGATTGTATTAAAAAAAATGTGGTTTGTTTGTAATCAGGTAGGTATATGTGGTTTTCTATCTTCTTATGTTACATTTACAAATTATATGTTCTCGCTGCTGAGGTGAAACAATGTATGTGTCACACGAGACCAAGTTTTTGCATCTCGTGTATTTAATCCCTTGTTGCTCTCAGGATTCTAACCTAGAATCACTCGCTAACGCTCGTGATTCAATTATAGACTCCTTCGCTGACTCGGGATTCAAAATCAACACTCGCAACAAAAACAACTTTTGCGCTCCTTGTTGCACAAATAACTATTTCCAGTCTGCTCACTTACGATAGGCATATACCATTTTGCCTTCCGTTGTGCGGTCGTCGCTCCACAACTTTACGGCCCCGACGGCCATCAGTTCTGTGAGCAGTGTGCCCTGTCCACCGACACGAGTGCTAAGTTATGTCGTTAACATTAGTCCTTCTAAGGATATCCTCAATTCTAATTCGATCTCGTCTCGCAAAGATAATCCGAATATGTGAGTACCTATTTATGTATAGCTTCTCATTGTTTTTTGAGCGGCGCACTGTTGGCGACTAAGCTAATTTAACCTAATCTTAATAACCTTAATGCATATATTTTTGGGGTAAAAAAATATCAAACTTACCAAAGTGGCATCTTCATTGGGAGTCACATGCAGCAGTATTCTGCGCCGCTGCCGTGATTCGTTGGTGAGCCGTAGGTAATGAATCACCAATGGGTGGCGCATCATTACGTGGTGCAACATGGAATGACCGAGCAGTATCAGAATAGAAAATACAAAAAACATGAAGGTGCTGCGGCGTGGCTGGCGGAAGCCATACTTGGTCACGATCCGGTCGAGTGATACCCAGAAGCCGGCAGCGCCTGCGAAATTGATAAGTAATAAAGTGATTGCTATGTATTTTCGACAGATGTCTTGGGAAAATACTTATTCAATGCAGTGTATGTCGAAGTCAACGTTATACTTAGGTACAATTTTATGTAAAAGTTCAAACACTAAGTGAACAGTGAAAGGTAACAAACCTCAACCCTTTTGAGTTTATCGAAGGATAAGAAAGATACAAAGTTGGTGACAAATTAATGACCTTCTGATTTGGCAGACAGGACTTGAAATTATTATTTGCCTAATTCAGCCGCGGCAGACATTACTATTGCGCCAAATTCTTAACCCTTCATGTCGTTGCAATCTTGATACCGCAAACACAGCAAATCTCAAAAATCTTACTTTCTCCCGCCATGACAGCCTGCGTATACCGCGGCGGCAGGCAACCAGTGAAGCCGTAGTAAGAAGCTTGCTGCACCGTGCACCCGAATGCGACGACGCCAATGGCCACCAAGTTGATCGTGTAGGACACGCGAGTTGAAAACCCGTCCCATCCGATGTTGCAGACTGCCACGAACAGCATCGTTGCCAGGGACACCAGGATGCCTGGAAGAGTTAAACTAAGATTTATTTGTCAACTACAGCACCATGCAGCATGCGGATTGAGCATGGTCCATGCTCAATCCGCATTGAAACTTACAGGCTTGACTTAGTTCGTTGTGAACACACTCGAAAAAGATCTTCTGAAAATAACAAAATTAGTCGGACCGTGCCTGATTATCAATCGTGAGTTAAACCGTTTAAATTGGTAATTATTTAAATCATGTCTCACCTCACTAGACCTTAAAACTAAGATCATTATTACGTTAAGGCTAGCACAACATTATCCGCTTTTCGATTATCAGAAAAGATCTTTCCTCTCAGTAGGTTCTGCAAAAATCAAGAGCCGTGAGTCGCTCTATCGTACTTACGTGTAAGCGATTCTTTACACTAGCACTTCTGGAGATAGTCCGGGTCATGGTATAGCATGCTAGCCCTGCTACGATCAATGTCATTAGGGAACAACCAATTCAAGTCAAATGTAACAGCATTATAAGTATAAGTACCTACCTACGTTGATTTATATTGCATCTGCTTAGGTTCTTAACATTAGCGTAGGAGTGATCCGGGAAAATTAATTCAGAAAATAATATTAGCGATTAAAAACTATAAGGACGTCTTGTAGGCTTTTTAAAATCTCGATTTAAGGCTTAAACTGACAGTTCTTGTATGGATCTGACAGGACTTAAGACCACTTCAACCTAGATTAAAAAGCCTGCAAGAGGACGTAAATAATGTACCATCAGCCAAATAAATGGTCTACCAATTTTTAAACCAGTTCCTATCAAATTAATATGTCGCTAAAGTCGAACTTTCACGTTGACAGATACGTCTTTTGGCATTATTGTTTTATGACATGCAAACGATTATCAACTCTAGGGTGGAAGACCACATATTTGGCTGATGGTACAAGAATATTTCTTGAATGAATAATATTATAAACGTTCCGTTTCTTGATAAATAAGTATTGTGTTGGACAGTTGACTGTTAAATATGTAAAGATAATATCTATATGAAAAGAAAAATAGCACACATATATACGTATTAGTAAATAGCTCTTCAGCTCTGGCTTTTCTCTTTCAGCTTTCTTTTTTCCAAGTCATTAAGTGTGCGTAGGTACACATAATTTAAGCGTTTTTCCTCAAAGAAGTAAGTACCTGACTAAAAAGTACTACTTTATTTAATTATTTTACCCAATATCCACCAGTTCTCGGGAAACTATTTTTCTCAACATGACATGTAATATTGACGTTGTGTTACAAATAATAGGTCGAGAAGTATCGCGCTGCAGGCGCTGCGGCTCAGCTGCGTGCGCGCGGTCACTCTAGCGGCCTGCAAAGAGATTTCATACAACCTTGCAGGCTGCTGGCCGCAATGCGACCGTCTTTTGTTTCAACGCGCGCTCTGCGACACGCACGCGGCCCACGCCCAGCAACACCACAGCACGCACAGCAGCACCGCCAGCAGCCAGCGCGACACGCGCGTACACAACACCGCGACCAGACTAGCGTCCCGCCAGCTTCGTTTCTTGTTTTTTTTTTCATTTTATTTCATGTAATGTTTGAGAAAAGCACTATACAACCCTCGGCCGGAACCTGGGGTTACCGGCCTCGCATCCCTATCCGGCCTCGCTACGCTCGGCCGTCTATATCTGCTTGGCAGGCAACCCCCTACTTCTCGGCCTCTACAGTAATGTACTATAAACTGGCTTCTGGTCGCTTAGTTGTAAATTTATACTCACCAAAAGTGATTCTAGTATTGTACGTAAACAAGTCCACGAGGAGGTTGTTGGTGACGACGGCCACGCAGGCCGAAGCGATGTACACAGTGGACATGTCGAACATGATCGTGGTGTTCGGGTAATGGTGCTGGAAGTAGTCCACCGCCATTATGAAACTGTGGACGAAACGTTGGCGGAAAGAATTGGTATTGAAAATATTTAGGCGCTTGTGTGACTGCTACTCATCTTTGGACTAGGCACAGCCCTACTTTCAGAATTAGAGAGCATGGACTAGTTCTCACACACGACAATACAATAATCTGGTAATTAAATTCTGATGGCCCGGCCAGGATCATCGCACGACAGAACTCTTCAACACAATGGTGTTTGACTTGAAACATGGTAGATGGTAGGGGTATGAAATTCGGATGATAATACAAGTACCTACAGTTAACAAAAAGTAGGTACAATCAGAAAAAAGCTTCTGCTATTTTTTAACCGACTTCAAAAAAGGAGTAGGTATCAATTCGGTTGTATTTTTTTTGTTGTTTGTTATAGTACCTCAGAACTCCGTCATTTGTGAATCTATTCATTCTATTTTTTCGTTTGTATAGGAATGCCTTCAATTAGGTCCCATAAGCACCAAATCAGGATCTGATGATTGAGTCCTAAGGAAATCGAGGGAACTCTTCAAATATTCTAGGGACACTGTATATAGTAGTAACTCGTGCATTTGCTCTTGAAAATCATCATTTGGTGAAGTGATGATCAAGACCACATTTGACCACTGGAGCTACACTCAATAAGACGTAGGTACTTAACGGGTTGAATTTCAATTACTTTAACACAGTCAGGTGCTAAGCAATTAATGCTCATCGTAATGCATTTGGTGAACGGGTGGTGAAGCACCAGGACTCAGTAATTAACGTCTCTGCACCGGAAAAAGGTATCTTTCGTAAAAGGCGACGAGCAGTTGCCATTAAACTATTGTATCTTAGATTATTTACACTCAAAATGCGTGAAAAAAATGTTATAACAAAAAATTTAACCGACTACAAAAAACCATGAAAGTAATCTACCAGTCTGAAGTCTGAAGTCGGTGCCTCAGCACGAGCCAGCAGGAGTGATTCAAGCCCAATATATGGTACGTAGGTGAGGTAGACGACTAACTATAGGTCCACTCCTGCTAGCTCGTGCTGAGGCACCGAATTCAGACTGGTAGAAAAATATTTTCATATAGTTTTTTTTAGTCGGTTTATTTTTTTTGTTATATATTTTTTTAATAAATTCTGTTCTAATATATCGGCGGCCGATCGTAAAATCCGCCAGATTACGAAATTCCTGAAAGCGCCATTTCCGAACGCTTGTGCTAAGTAAACATAAACTTCCGTGCCGTCTGTCTATCTATCTGTCGCGTAGGTAGTATTTTTTCAATCTGACGTTTCTAATTTTTACGGGTCTCATGGTCACAGGAATTAATTACAAAAGAACCACAAAATCAATAATAAGGGAATGCAGAAGTTATTGTGCGTATTTTTTGTTCTAAAATCAATGGCGCTAATTTCTGGCCTATATAGTTTCTTCCGCCAAATTGCATTGCCTGACTATGAAGCTTGAGCTATCGATCTCTAGCCGGATAGATATTTTATTAAAATATAAATGTCTCCTCTTGAGTCTTAAGTGTTTAATGTGTATTTTAAGTATGTAGTACCTGGGCGAGCCGAGGTTTGGTCGGGTCAAAACTCGATAATTAGCGTTTCCCAGAGATAAGAACAAGCTAGATCAATTTGTCATCCCCGAATACATAGGAAATTTCATCGAAATAATTGGAGCCGTTTCCGAGATTCTGATTATATATTATATACAAGAATTGCTCGTTTAAAGGTATTAGATATCCGTTGCCTAAGTATCCACAACACAAGCTTTATTTACTTTCGGATTATAGGTCAGTTGATGTCAAGGTCCGGTGATATTTATTTTTCTCTTTATATCTATGATAGGAACTTCTTACCTATTGAATGGCAGTAAAAAAGCTGGCGCCCGCGACGAACAGCGTGAAGTAGACGGAATTGTACCGGTCCGGCGGCGGCGCCCCGGGCTCCATGGTCGCCAGCGCCTCTCCCCTCGCTGCCCGAATGCACTCTATGCGAGCATAGCCGCGCCCTAGGGTCTCGTTCATTTTACACACTCTCACACACTCATTCTTTTTATGACTTTCTTTTTTCACCTCGATTACATTTTTTTTTTACTTTTGTTATTTAAGTAGTAGTTTGCACTTTAACACAATTTCTAAAAATAAATATACCGTGGTAGTTATCCGACCGAAAACTGGCTGATTTTGAAACAAGTCGTCCTACCTACCCACGTGTCTCTGTCAACCTCGACACTGGCAGATCATCAAAAAATTGATGGAGCCACTTTTCCTAAGTTTGAATTGAAATATACCTAATTAATTACATGGTCACAACGAGAATTTATTTTTAGATTTGCAACGACGTAACCAAAACGGTCCAAACACCCACATCTGAGAACTCTATGGTGATGTGAAGGTATGTATTTAACAACGATTTTTGTTTATTTCACTCTTGTTTATTGTATTATTTACCTAAATGCTGAAGTTTTATCGGTTTTTAATATTATCAACAAAATACCGCCGGCGGAACTGCTGTCACGCGCGGGCCGGTCGCGCATGCGTGTTCCGCATTGATTTTCAGTACCCAAACGAATTGGTTGATTTGATAGACAGTAGACACGTAGGTCAGTAAATGTAGTTTCTGAAAATTAACACAGCTGATGCCCTGAACTTATTAATTATTACTAGTACTTGGGCGACCGAGCTTTGCTCCAAGCTAAATCGATTTTTCATCCCCGAATACCCTTACGTACCAAATTTACGTACGAAATCGTTGGAGCTTTTTGAGATAACCGAAATATGGTCACGAGTCAGTATATATATATATATATATATATTATATATATATATATATTCTTAGAAATGGAGATCACTTTTATTAAAAAAAACTATAATCCAAGTAACTAGTATTGATTTTATTTCTTATTACAAAATAATTACAAGAAAATGAAAATAATGTTAAACGGAGTCGCAAACAAATTATTATTCGAGCGCACGCCTGTCGGTCAAAATAGGTCGCGCGCCGGTTGCAGCTCGTTTTTATATCTTCTCCCCACCACTGTCGCTCTGCTCGGGTGTTGCCACTAACACGGCCTCTCCTGACGGAGCAGCGTCCTCGATGCTCTCTGCGGACGGGCCTGGCTCTACTGCCGAGGCTGACTCTGTAACCGGGTCTTCGTCACCTGGGGAGCAGACACACACACATTTATACCTTAAGTCTGACGGATATCTAGCTTTCAATACGAGTTTGGATGAAACAAGATGTTACTATGCGCTAGAATAGTTTTACTAACTCTTATCAATCTGAACTACGCCGTACAAAAGGCTTATGGTCTGGAAAACATCATAATGCCACACAAGGACTTAAAACATTACGTTGCCACACAAGGCCTTACACGATAGTGCACTGTTCCGACGCCACACAAGGCCTTACACGATAGTGCGCTGTTCCGACGCCACACAAGGCCTTACACGATAGGACGCTGTTCGGACGCCACACAAGGCCTTACACGCGAACTCTAGCCCGAGTCTTGGATGCCAACTCGAACCAACTTTAGTTGTACCGGTCGACTCCATGCCGCTCAAGGCCTTACTAGAGTCAACTCAATATCTAAACAAGACTTTGCAAATGGTAGACATGGTAGAAAATTATGATAGCGCCATAGTAAACATCTACTTAAGTATTTCCTTAGACTTAGAGGCTTAAGAGAAAAAGAGAGACAAGCGTAGAACAAATGAGAAAAATATGTCTTACATTCAAAGAAAGCTTCGCAAGTTTCGGGGGTCCACTCGCCGTTCCACGGTAGTATGTACTCGGCAGCTGCTTGTGTAGTTTTGCCGTAAGAGCCTGCCACAAGCCGTAAATTCGTACCGACCATTAGGCAGAGTTTTAATAATGCGGTATGGACCCCGCATACCACTTTCGAGCTTATTAGTAGTTTGAGATGATTTCTTGCCTCGCTCGCTCCTGTTCATCACCCCAATGAAATTTCACGTCCTTACGGGTTAAAGAAGCGATGGGGGCTACTTTAGTAGCGTACCCTGGGATATACCTTCTGAAGTAGCCGGCCAAGCCGAGGAACTGCCTTACTTGTTTCACGGTTTTAGGAACCGGAGCTTTGACTAGGGCGTCTATTTTATGTACGCTCGGCCGGACCTGACCATTGCCAATTGTCCTCCCAAGGTACTCTACTTCGGTAGTGAGGAAAGCGCATTTGCGTAAATTAATGGAAAACCCAGCTTTTGTTAGGGTTTCCAGTACAGAGTTGAGCAAAGACAAGCCATCTTCTAAGGTATCGCTTAGTAACAGAATATCATCAATGTAGACTAGTACCTGACCAGCGTCAATAAAAGGCCTCAGTGTATCGGATATGATCCGCTGGTACACGACTGGTGCATTAGCCAGTCCATAGGGCATTTTGAGGTATTCAAAATGCCCTTCAGGCGTCACGAATGCGGTACGGTGTATAGAACTCTCATGAATCTTAATTTGGTGAAAACCAGTGACCATATCCAACGCAGTGAAGTATTTACACTTCCCTAACCTATCTATATGATCTTCGATCAAAGGAAGCGGGTATCGATCTTTTACGGTTATGTTATTGAGTGCTCGATAATCGACAACCATTCTATCCGACCCGTCCTTCTTTTTAACAAGTAGGATCGGGCTTGCATATGGTGACTGTGACTCGCGAATTATACCCTTTTCCTTTAAATCGCTCACAATCTCACGCACGCGTAACTTTTCGTTATATGATAACTTGTACGGACGGTAATAGACAGGTTCTTCGCTTGTAAGCCGAATGTGCATCTCGCCTGTCTTTACGGTTGTAGTCGCTGTCCCGCTCAAAAAAAACTCTGAGTACTTGTCTAATACGGTTAATAAACGTGACTTTTCGTCACCACACAGCGGCGTGTTTATCAAATCGGATTGCACACTCGGTTCACAATGCGTTACGTTGTTTACGGACGAACTGTTCCTAATTATGCGCTGAGAATCACTTGTACGAATGTAAGCAATGCCCTCTCTATTTAGTACATCTGTGCCAATAAGTACTGGTACACTAAGATAGGCGCGGGGCACGACGTACAGATCTACTTCTAAA
Source organism: Choristoneura fumiferana (assembly GCF_025370935.1). Taxonomy (NCBI): domain Eukaryota; kingdom Metazoa; phylum Arthropoda; class Insecta; order Lepidoptera; family Tortricidae; genus Choristoneura; species Choristoneura fumiferana. The sequence goes on along the minus strand of NC_133483.1, from coordinate 8,150,264 downwards.
GTAACGTCACTGAATTCGACCGGCAAAGTAACGTAACAGTCCGAACGCATTTCTACACCGCCTAAACCGCGTAATACTTGCACACTCGCATTTGTACGACACGAAAAATGTTTGACAAGATCGTTAGAAATCAAGGAAATACTTGAACCACTATCGATCAACACATCGGTAGGTACACCGTTGATAACCGCTGTTACAACATCACTTTTCATACTATCGCACGGTGCTTCGCGACAAAAATTAACGCTCGCTTTATTACGCGACTCTGAGCGTTCCTTTGCAAAGCATTTATCATCGGTGTGACCTACCTTCTTGCAGAATGTGCATATGATTTTCGGTGCGGTTTTATTGAAAGGTTCGGGGGTAGACACAGATTTATTTGTATTCGCGTCAGTGTTGCTAGGCTCAACTTTATTACGCTTTGAACAAAATTTAATTTTATGCCCGGGTTGATTACAGTTAAAACAACGTAAGCGTGTATCAGTATTTGGTGCGGGGCGTTTCCGATCTCGATCAGCGAATGACTCATTAGCAGACCGATTATAACGCGGTTGGATGTTATTCGGTACACTTGCACTGGAACGAGTTCGTTTCATTAGATTGATAAAAACTCCACAATTTTTCGGAGGTTAGTTTACATTGGTGGCTGCCGCACCTATCTGCGGGTCTTTACGATCACGTACTATTATGGCGTAAGTTCGTCACTCAATTTTTTACGATCTTAATCGTAACAAAGATTTTCGCGCGTAGTCTAATATGTGGAGTATTTATGAGATTCCTTTCACATCACCGAAAGCGATATTCAGACATCGTATGCGCCGTGGACATAGTGACTTGAGTTCCTTTGATATTCGACCAGGTTTTTACTGGTTGTGTCGGTAGCAAAAAAGGGTAAGAATTTATGTAAGCCGCCGCGCGTACACGTATGTTGCGTAAAATGGTTTTGGTAAATGTTTGGCGCTCACTGTATTCATAATATGAATTATTAAATGCAGAATAAAATTCTGCGTTTTAGGGTTCCGTCAGCCAAAATGGCAAAAACGGTCAATTATAGTTTCGCCATGTCTGTCGATGTGTCCGCCGCGGCTTCCATGGATTATCAATGATAGAAAGCTGTAATTTTGCACGCTATATTTATTTATTTATGGTAACGGCGGTCACACAAAGGCAAGGTTACAACGGTTTATATGCAACTATTAGCGCCGTCCCCTGGCACGCATCCGGACTACGCGGCGCGGCGCCGCGCTGGCGGGAGCGCTAGCACGCTGCTCCAGAGACGGTTGAGGATCCCGTCCATCTTCGCTTCTAAGCTGTTGGGAGGAAAGGGCGGCAAAGGCCGCAATTTTCAAGTATTGCTTTAAAATTACAACTAAATATCACACTAACAAAAGTGTACTTAATTATTTTCTTACCTATAAACTTGCATTCCTACCTATTTTGTTCTTCTTTATCCAATTTTGTTAAACTTGTTGTAATGAAGTCCATTTCAATAAATTTAAAGTTAACATCCAAAACAAGTAAAGTACAGTACATTAACTAATTTTTGTCTTGAAAACATTTTTTAATGCGCCTATTGTATTGTTGAATATGTCTATATCTATAAGTTTTTTATTTTATTATAAAGTGTACATGCACGCTTGATAAACATGTTCTTAGAGTAGTTAGTTCTACTACGTGGATGGAGAAAAGGTGTTTAAATTTGTCACGACATTGGCGTTCCCTTGTACCTGGGACTCTAAATTGAACGTCTTTAGCAGGCCAGGGGCATCAATATGATTATTAACTATATTATATAACAAAATTGCGTCAACGCAGTCTTTTCGACACTCAAGGGATTGCATTTTATGACGATTTAAAGATTCGATATAACCTTTATATTCATAGCCACATTTAAAGTCAAAATGTTTTATAAACATTTTTGTAGTCTCTCAATTCTATTAACATGAATATCATAATGGGGTTTCCACACTGCACATGCAAACTCAAGCCGACTACGTACATAACTATTATAAAGTATTTTTAGGGTCAATGTACTTCTAAAAGGTTTGCCAATTCGCAGTATCATACCTAACTGTTTAAAGGATTTACCAAAGATGGAGTCAATATGGGGTACAAATGACAATTTGTCGTCCATAACGACGCCAAGGTCACGAATCTCTGTAACTCTTACTAGATCTTTGCCGCACAATTTGTAACAAAATTTTGATAATTTATTTTTTCTTGAAAAACTTATTGTGCTGCACTTATCCGAGTTTAGAAATAGATTATTCCTTGTACAGAAGGTCTCAAAGTTACATAAATCACGCTGCAATAGTTCACAATCAGCATCACTACGAATGACTCTAAATTTTTTTGCATCATGTGCATAAAGAAGGATATTAGAGTGGGAGATAGATTTTACAACGTCATTTATATAAATTATAAATAATAAAGGTCCCAAATGGGACCCCTGGGGGACACCAGAACTTATTATTTTACTGCGAGAGGCAAACCCAGAGACCACCACGGACTGCGTGCGATTTTCGACGTAAGACTTAATCCAACGAAACAAATCACCATGTATATATTTTAACTATGCCGACAAAATGGTACAATATTTTTTTTTAAAGTGCCTCCCATAGGTGTAAAGTGGGGGTGTATTTTTTTCTCATCCAACCTTGTAGTGTGGGGTATCGTTGGATAGGTTTTTTAAAACCAATAGGGGGTTGCAAAAACGATTTTCCGATTCAGTGATCTGTTTGCAAAATATTCTACTTTAAAGTGCAAATTTTCATTAAAATCGAGCGTCCTCCTCTCTAAAATCCAAACCGGTGGGTGGAAAAATTTGAAAAAATTCAGGATGGTAGTAAGTATATCAAACTTATGCGGAAAACTATAACGGTTAAGTTTTCTTGAGAATTATTAGTAGTTTAAGAGTAAATAGCAGCCTAAGGTATAAAATATACCTCATCTTGGAATATTCCGTACAAAATGCGAAATCCGTAGAAAAATATTACTTCATTTTTTCGTAATGCTATGGAACCCTATGTCGGGCGTGTCTTGGCCGGTTTTTTTATTCTCAGGGATGAATAAACGGCACGATTTCAATATATAGAAGAACTTGAGTTGTTATATCATTTTCGTGCCTCGAAAAATTTGTCTAATTTCCGATTACCAACAATTAAAAAGGCACTTAACAGGTTTCCTGTCCCATGAGACACATGTGACTCATGCGAAACTTTACTGGTACGTCCATGAGGCACATGTGCCTCATGGCCAGTGATGTAAATTATGCAGTTCTTCTTTCGATAAATAATAAATTTGAATACGTGTATTTTATTATATTTACATTATTTTTTATTCTTGAACCACATTTAGATAACCAATGAAAATTACTATGAGGACATTACATTGAGGATATTACATTACTTTATCACTATTATGGGGACGTGTAAGAACGCTGCACATTGTTTCGGGACAGGGAACCTGTAACAGCTGGCGACGCTTGAGTTGAGTTAACGAATGCACTGTTATACGACTACTTGAAAATTAGTTATTGTTGAAATCGGCACCTCGCCCTACTAAACCTTCTAATATTACAAATGTGAAAGTGCGTGCACGGATGTATTTGTTACTTCTCTGTGTCTACGGAAGAATTAAAACGAAGGGCACTAAGTTTATACGAGATATGCGTAAGTGTTGTGTCCTGGTTTTTTTACATCAACGCCCTATTAGCGTAGCTGAGATCGAATGACCATGACTTGCCTTGCTTGACTTGCTTGTTTCATGTGTTTTTATTTACAATAAAGAGTTATAAAATACAATACAATACTTGCTTTGTCATTTTCGGAAATTTTCGATTCAAATGAAGTGATGCCTTTAATTTGTAGTACGAACTATTGTCAACCACAATAAGAAAATCCTGAAAAATACTTACACTCGCTAAAATATATTGTACATATACCAAAAATTAATAGCACGTGGTTGGATTATTTATTTTGTATCCATTTTTAAGTACCCCTTCGATAACAAACCCAAACGCAAAACGATATATCTATAGTTCTAAGGTAACTCATTCAAAAACTAAATTACATACCCTGCAAATGTGAATTCTTACGACGAATAATGGTTTCTAAACTCCTATAAGCTTGATAATAGTAGAACAGGGGTAGATTATTGCTAGCTTAATATAGTCATAATAGAGTAAGTAATCTATCTATCTATCTGTACCTTTGAACGAGCAATTCTTGTATAATATATATGTATATATATATTTCGGGGATCTCGGAAACGGCTCCAACGATTTCGATGAAATTTGCTATGTAGGGGTTTTCGGGGATGAAAAATCGATCCAGCTTGGTCATATCTCTGGGAAAACGCTTGGTACCGAGTTTTAGCCCGAGCGGAGCTCGATCACCAAGATAGTTATAGTTATAGAAACAATAGCAGGTCCTAAGCCCTGGCATAATAATAATAATCTCCTTCGAGTTAATCCAATTTAAGCAGAGCGCGACCGCAAAATAATTTTCAAATTCTGCGCAGAAGCGTTTGCGTAAGTTATAAAAACATCATTTTGCTTACATTATTATTCGTTTGCGTGGGGAGAACGGGGAGATAATGTATCTGTTTTCGTGCATATTATGACATCATAAATAACTCAGGTCTGCGACGTGACGTCACATGCTATGAAATCTAAATTCTGTTTATGAGTTATGGAGATGCTTCTTAACACTAATAAATCAGTTTGCGCTTTGTTTAAAATTAGGGGTGAGTTTCTATTTAGATTACTGTGTCCTTCGAGTGCATTTATTTGCTAAGTCATATAGGTAGGTACAGTCAAGGAAATTAAATCACTACCCAGGGTAGTGCTACTATATGTCATATTGACATTCTATAGATCTGCTAAAAAAATCATGACAAAAAATATTATGAAAAGGTTCCACCCTATGACGTAAATTAATTTCCTTGACTGTACATAGTACAAGCGTTCAAACGAGATTTTAGTCAAGCACTAAATTTGTTTTTAGTACTCTTTGTCCCACTTCCTATGGCTGAGCCCAGACATCATCTAATTTAAATAGGCACTGCGCTACAGATATCTTCCTCGTAACATTTGTAATAAAACTAATAGCTCGTTATATACAATCTTCTATTCATACAACACTTGTATTATTCAGCTTTCTATGACAATGTTCAGCCATTTATGGAACTGATTAACAAGCCGTACGACCGTTGGGGGAAAAAGATTTTTAAGTGGAGACCACGTAATCAGACAGCGTAGTTAAAGGCTTAAAAGACTCTCCGAGGGTTGGATTTACGATCAGGTACCAGATTATCTAACATGCAGGTGTTTACAATCACATTAATCATGAATTTATGGCCCAATACAACATAATTTAACACAAAAAATTATGAATGCACTGTGGTTAAAGTTGCTTTTCATTCACAAATTTTCGCACGCTTAGAATTAAACTGACACAATCCGATATATTCTCATTTTAAAACTAAACCAGATTTTGTTTAGCACAAAGTTTATTTTGGAAATTCGAATATTTCTAATTGTGGCAGTTACACTCTAAGCATGCGAATGTGCTTCTTATATGTCTTATGTTTTTTGTTATTTTGTTATGTTATTGTGATTTTTGTATATGACATTAAATAAATGTATTTTCTTTCTTTCCATTCTTTCTTGTTCTTTCAAATTGCGAATTGGCGCACCTGAAAGAGATTCTAAACAAAGGTCTCTAAATCAAAAATCTCTTTCAGATACGCCTATATCCAGTTTTGTGCGTCTGGCTGTCAACTCCCGTAAACTCATAAAGAAGGCGTAGGAACGTTGTACCGGCGAAAAAACAGTTTTTTAGTAATAAAAGAACCTAGCGCCCTTAATTTAAGAAAAACACTTTTAAACCAATTAATACGTATCCAGAGCAGCTGTTAAAAAAGTTAACATCGATTTCCTTATAATTATCTCGTCTCCCTCATTCGTAGCTAAATGAGAGTTCCTTCAAAGCCTTACAAAATAAATTAAGGTTAACGTAATCTCAGTTTAAGGGGCTGTACAGTTTTTATTTGAGATCGACTTGGACGTTTTTATACATTTTTTGCGCCGAAGGATTTAGGGGCCAATAATCCTTACGTTTCTATCTAGCTAGGAACGATCAGCTCAAATATACAATTTGTGTTTTGTTAATAAGAGGATTTAAGCATGAAAATCGGAACGATTGATCTTTAGGCCATACGAATCAATTTGACCCGTAGCACGAATAAAAAACAAAAAAGGAGAGGCGTTCAGTCGTCATGTTTTTTTTGTATGGAAAAAATAAAATTTTTGTTCTGAAACCTATCGTGTGTGGTATTTAATGAACGGGCTTACTAAGCCGATTCTAAAAATACATCACATCATTATATTACTAACAATAACTTTTTATACCTGTTTCAATTAATTGGCATTGTTCATATTTTACCGATGTACCCTGATTCGAAAACCATTTTGAGGAATAGGGTTCTTAAACAATTTTGTCCTATTCTGATGCAAAAATACTTAAGGGTTACGAATATATAGGCAAAAATATGTTTGACCTTAGTTTGGCCTTCGTATTTTCATTAAGAGATGAATCTTTTACCTGAAAAGTAAATCCTTAAGTATCTATCTAGATTTATCTATGGTATCTGTCACGCAGGGCCCGTATTACGAAGTGCAAAATTCGAACTTCGTATCTTGCCGTGCCGCTGACGGTTATAATAATAATTTTTATTATTTATTATTATTTAATACGAGAGTGAGAGGGACGGAACGACACTAACTTCAATTTTCTAATTTCGTAGTACCCCCGCAGGTCGCAGGCAGACATTGATGTCAGTCAGTTGTCACATTAGCTAAAGAGTAGGTATTGACATAAAAAACAGAATGTACTCTAGCAGTTTTCTGCCTAATGAGTAATTAATTGAAAAAAAAAACATACCATTGTTTCTCACAAATGTATTAAATGAGTATAAAAAATAACTTGAAATCTCATCCAGAACTAGAAAAACATTCCAAAAATTCTACTTGCATTTCTTGTTCTTCATTTGCTGAGGACGATGAAGAGAGATAAGTACCGCTCTTCTAACGTTTCAATTATTTCGTCTTGCTCTATGAAATCTTTTTAAATTTTCTCTACACGTTGACAAAATTTTAGCTCAGTTATAATTCGGCGTATGGCAGTGCTAGGAACCCCTGTAATAAAAACATTTATCTAATACAAAATATACCTAAACCTAAAAGTATCAAAACAGTTTGTTTCAACTTACCAGTCAACTCTACGACACGCTTTAAAATCGAAGATTGTGTTTTAATTAGACCTCCTTTATATACGTACACAGTATATTCAATATTCCTCGCTTGAGATCTAAGCGGTTTCTCGACATTTTCACCAGATAACAATCGTTGAAGACGAATTACAAAATGTAAGCAACGGTAAACAAACGATTTGACACAGCTGCCAGTTACCAGTTGCCATATGAAAATCACTATTTTTTTTATTTTTAAAATGCCATCAGATTCTGGTGCACCTATAACACCATGTGCAGCATTTTGCCGAATTTCGGGGTGTTCCGCTAGTACTATTTATAAGTGTTTACAAGGACGTGCTATTATTATGATCAACAAAAACCTAAAACGACATTCTCTCCTCAAACATAGTTATTTCGCCAACACGATGTGATAAAGGTGTTTTTTCAAGGCAACACGTCTTCCAATAACTTCATCCATCGTTAGCTACTAAAAAAACATCCCTGTTGGCTTCAACGAACTGGCAAAGTAAACACACAACTGCAGAGCGTAACGAGCCAATCACAGAGCGGGGAGTCATAGCAAATATTAACCATCTCAAGGGAATTCGTGAGGAGGTGGGGGTATGTCGGGTTTTCAAATTGTTCTGATCGTAAGTAAACTGTATTGTTTTTTCAATATTTGTTATGGAGGAGGCTGTGCGGTATCGTTAGGCATCTTACATTGCTAGAAACTACACAATAATTGGGTAAGTATTTGAACTTTATAAAAAAACTAGCTTTTGCCCGCGACTTCGTCCGCATGGAATTCGGTTATCGTGCGCTGTTCCCTCGGGAACTGTGCATTTTCCGGGATATTTTTAGCCTATGTCGCTCTCTGGCCTAACTATCTCTATGCCAAAAATCACGTCGACCCGTCGCTCCGTTTCGACGTGAAAGACGTACAAAGACGTACAAACATACAAACACACAAACACATACTTTCGTATTCATAATATTAGATTGGATACACTTGGTTATACTGGCCGACGAGTGGGCCAAAGGTAAGTAAATAACTTCCATGGTTAAGAAGTGTTAAAATGTAGGAACCATATTCATTCCATGATTGACGATTTTAATTTTCAACTCTAGACTGTGCAAATAGCTATTAGTAGGTAATAGATTTTCATATAAACGGCACGTAACCTAATTTCCTGTATAAAAACTTGTGAAAAGAAATATTATATCCTCCTCCGTCCGCGTAGAAGTATGAAAAATAGTTTACATCCTATTCTCAGACCCACCGAATATACACAAACCAATTCATAAAAACCTGTCCAAGTCGTTTCGAAGGAGTTTGATCACACACATTTTTGACCCGAGAATTTTATATAGGTACTAGCTTTTGCCCGCGGCTTCGCTCGCGTTAAATTTGGGGGTAACTAACACAGATTTACTTTCTACGATCTTTATTTTCGTGTTTTGATTGATTTTTCGAAGGATTATATTTGCAATTTTTTGAATTTAAAAATCAATCTACACAATCATAATTCGTACAAACTTTGAACCCCTGTTTGACATCTTTAGGTCAGGGGTGTAATTTTAGAAAACCCACGTGTTTCTTTTGGCCCGCGACTTCGTACCTACGCGGCATAGGATTGTTCCCGCGGGATAGGAATAAGTGAATTCAATAGAAAACCACACTGTCCGCGATTGAATTGAAACAGGCTTCTATTATTACGGGTATCGATTTTTAAAAAGCTTTCACAAATAGATTTTTTTAAATCAGCTCAGTTTTTCCAGAGATTCCCCAAACAAACAAAGAAGCAGACAAAGTTAAATATTTTCTTATCCCATGGGAATTTCGAAAAATCCATACTTAGTGCACTTCTATGATACTTTTTACATGTGTGCCAAATTCAGGTCTGTAAAATCTGTAGTTTAAACTACGCGTCGTCTGTCAGTCAGTCAGCTTGTCAAAGTATACTGTTTTACAGGTATGGATAAATTTTGTTACGTAATGAGTAGATTGGTTTGGCGTCGGTACTTAATGTGTCCTCGTAACCGTTAAGGAGTTATACCTTCCATCATCAGCTCACCTGAATAACTAGAAAGAATACAACTAAAGGTCTACCTATACGTGCATATGATATTTAAAGAAACTTCCTCTAACTCCTAACCGTTAAGGAGTTTTACCTTCCATCATCAACTCATCAACATGAGATGATGTCTACCAGACGCAAATACTTAAATAACTTTAGAAAATATATAAAAAACGTAATGCGTGCCTACAAAATTTGAGGGTTGCTCTCGATTTCCCTGATATCCCGTCATCATATTCTGATATGGTGACAATGGGGCTACCTCGGGAGTAGATATTCTTTCGAATAAAAAAAATACTTTAAAAATCGGCCTACAACTGAACGAAAAATCAGTGAACGTACATAAATAAATATATATAGCAGAATGCATAATCTCATTTTTTGAAGTCAGTTATCTTTAACTCCTCTTGAGCTCTTGCTCTTTGCAGTGTACGTGCAGTATAAACTTTTGAATTTTGAAATCTTAGCTTTCTACAACCAGTAAACAGCAAAATCCTGTTTTTTCCCGTTCCCATAAGAATTTCGGGAAATTCTCTCTTAATGTTTCCCCACACTCCCCAAGGAACCCACTTGCCAAGTTTCAGCTTTCTACGACCAGTAAAACGAAAAATCCCGTTTTTTCCTCGTTTTCGTATGAATTTTGGAAAGTCCTCTCTCAATGCTCCCCTACATTCCCCAAGCAATCTACATGCCGAATTTCACCTTTTTATCAGTAAAACGAAAAAGTACCATTTTTTCCCTTTCCCTTGAGAATTTCGGCAAATTATCTCTTACTGCTTCTCTACACTCTCGAAGCAACCTACACGCCAAATTTTAGCTTTCTATGACCAGTAAAACGATAAATCCTGTTAACGTCAGACTTTCGGGAAATACTTTTGTAGTGCTGTACTACGCTCCCCAAGGAACCTAAATGCCAAATTTGAGTTTTCTACGATCAGTACAAAGAAAAATCCCGTATTTTCCCGTTCCCGTGGGAATTTTGGAAAACCCTCTCCTAACGCTCCTCTTCAGTCCCCAAGCAACCTACATGCAGAATTTCAGTTTTCTAGGACCAGTAAAATGAAAAATCCCGTTTTTTCCCTTTCCCGTCGGAATTTCAATAAATTATTTCTTAATGATTCTCTTCACTCTTCAAGCAATCTACATGCCAAATTACAGCCTTCTACGACCAGTAAAACGATAAATCCCATTTTTCCCGTTCCCGTCAGAATTTCAAGAAATTCTTTTGTAGTGTTCCCCTTCACCTATCAAGGAACCTAAAAGACAAATATAAGTTTTCTAGGACCAGTAAAACGAAAAATCGATCCCTTTACACTGAATATAAATCCAGTTTTTTCCTTATCCCGTGAGAATTTCCCAAAATCCTTAAAACGGTTTTTTATTATTATTATAATCATAATCACCTACTTCTATGCCAAATTTGAAGTCTAGTAATTATAGTTCATAGGATTCCATTAAACTGAATATATAAATCCCGTTTTTTCCTTATACCGTGGGAATTTTCAAAAATCCTAAAATTGATAATTTAATTCATGTAATACCTACTTGTGTATCAAATTTTAAGAGTCTAGTTATTATAGTTACTGAGATAGGGTCACTCTGAAACGAATATATAAATCCCGTTTTTTCCTGTTCCCGTAAGAATTTCCAAAAATCCTTACTTAGTGGATGCTTACATTGTATAAGGTATCTATGTGCAAAATTTCAAGTCTCTAGGTCCAGTGGTTTCGGCTGTGCGTTGATATATATATATTAACGATTGATTTTCGATTGACTTTGTCACCACATTATCTCCTTTTAGGGGATGAATTCTCAATAAACCTGAAACACGTGTTTACTTAATTATTGTTAAAAGTACGCCTGTGAAAATTCGAATAAAATAGCCTAACTAATCTTGTTTCCCCATACTAACTTTGGACCTCCATTTCACCCCCTTAGAGGGTGAATTTTGAAAAATCCTTACTTAGTGCACCCCTAGACCTTAAAAGGAACCTACGTGCTAAATTTGGAATCCCTAGACCCAGCGGTTTGGGCTGTGCGTTGATACATCAGTCAATCACTTTTGCATTTTAGATAGATAGATATGAAACCTTTAATATGGAATTTAAGCTGTTTTATTCAAATTGAAAATACAAACTGAAATATAGATGCACAGAAAAATCAGAAAAATAAGACCATCACTGGGAATCGAACCCAGGTCCTCGGTATTCCGTACCGCGTGCTATACCGCTACACCACTGATGGTCAATCTACACCACTTGGTCTCAAAGTGTGACTCGTAATTATTTCTTTGGTAGTAGATTCTTATAGATCGTCGTCAATTCCGTAGAATCTCAAATCGTTATTAAATTCCGAAAATACCACCTTAACTTTAATTGAAACAGATTATCACTTACCGAATACGAAATCAAACTTTATTACAATTCAGAAATTCAATATTTGCCAAATTCGTGACGTCATTGATTAAGTTATTTAAAAGGCAACAGAAACAAAGCGTTTACAAGCTAGCATTCAATAAACAAGTTATCATAACTCAAATTGGAAACTTCTGGAAACCTTGCAAATTAAATTGCCAGTTAAAAACTGATGCTCAACGAAAATACAATGCTAAATAAAGTTTTGTTCTGAAGAAGCTCTTCAAAGGGAGCTTTTGTCTTTATTGTTAGGGTTGGCAACTTTAGCTAATAAATAAATGAAGCAGAAACTAGGTCTGAAATTATACAATCACGGCATCGTATACACAAACATCAGTTAGTATTGAATCTTATTGACCCATAGCATGCCAAACAAAAAGTTAAAATTAAACAATTTTGACACTATTTTATAAATTTCATCATCATCATCATCATCAGCTGAAAGAAGTCCACTGCTGGACAAAGGCCTCCCCTTACAAATTTAAATTTAAATTAAATTTATGTTCTACTTATTATATTGTGACGCAACGAGCGCCATGCGTAAAAATCAAATTACATAAATTGTCACAATTCAACCCTTGCTATAAATTGGCTACAAAAAAAAAACAAATCTTCATTGCCAACCATAAGTATTCCGCATTAATTTCCTCGAATCCTTTCGGAACGTGTTCAAATACAGTTTGTTCGATTTACCTTTGTTTTTGATAAACATCACAGACCGAAGCTGCCTCCGTTCTTGCGACCCTTGATTACTTTGTAACTTGAGTCACAAACACGAAACGAATGACATAATACACAGGTCGTGTGTCAGCATGAAATCTGTGTTAGTTAACACAGCAACGAAATCTACTTTTATGGGGATTTTACGGTAAGCTTTATAGACGTGACTAAAAGAAGATGTTCTCTGATTTATGAATACAAGCCACGAAAGCGAGCGGACTTTGCTCGTGGTTGGTTGTTTCTTACAATTTGTTGCAAAAAGCTTTGTACAGTAAATTCGCTGAATATTTATTTGCATGCTAATTATACCCGATTTCGCTCCCTACACACTTTGACAAGTATAGAGTCTTGACTTGATCATGACTTGCAAGAATTGTAATTACTCAACTTTTTTATAATTAAGTTTAATTAAGATTTTATTGTTAATTTATTGTAATTTCCATTCATGTCAAAGCTGTAAGTAGGCATATATTTCAAGTCATAAATTTTGTCACAATAGAGATGACAATACCAATTTTTATGAGCTTGTTATAAGTACACAATTCTCTTACTGATTTTGTATGGCAATAACTAGTTATGATATAATTTATTTGTCAACTCAATCGACTGTTTATTTGTATTAAAACAACTAAAAATCTAATAATTACTTCATCAATTCAATAAATACAGTTTTACATAAATATCTAAATTCTAGTATATTTTTTACCGTTTCTTAATTGTATAAATAAAAATTATAGGTAGGTCCCAAAATAAAATATTGCAGGCATTTTGATTCAGTGGATTTTCTACTTTGTGACTTTTTTGTGGAGAAAATTTTCAACTGTTTTTTTCTATCGTTGTTTTGAACAAACAAACAGTTCATACTTGCCTGTAGTTAACTCCGAATCGTTCGGATTGGCTCGTTAGACTTTACGAAACACCTGGGGGCGGACGTGACTTCGTTCGTTTACATTCTTATAAAGGTACCAATTTGTTTTTGTACTTATTGTTAACTCGAGAAAGCTTGAGGCCCTTGAAAAAGATTTGGCTTAATTAATAATTGCTACAACATTTCGCTAATTTGGTAAAATGGTTTTATCTTGAAATGATATTATGTAAAACACAATCGGAAAATATTTTTCAATTATTATTAATGTTTACAAGCCCCGGAATTTTCTTCAGCAAATTTAGAATAATTCTGTTCAGTCTGCAATGGGAAGAAATAAGACCGTCGGTCCCAAATAAAGAAAAAAAAAGAAAGAAAATAATTTAAATTGAGTACTGCCTTTTCGCAACGTAACGTTTGGCAACCTGTTTCATTTCGCAACTTTTCATTTCGCAAACTCTAAATCTGTTAAAATTTCAAGATTTATTTCAGGGCCATCGTGTAGAACCCTTTAGGTTAGGTTAGGTTACTTTTATAAAAATCCTGATATATTTACAGTTTCAGAAATATTTTACAGTTGGGAAATGAAAAGTTGCGAAATGAAACAGGTTGCCAAACGTTTTTCGGCGAAACATTAGTAAACCAATTTAAATACATACCTACTTAGTTGCCATTATAATAAGGCCTTATTAAATTGTCTGATGCATTTGGAATCATAATCGTTTTCACTGCTTTTTTCTGTCACACGGTATAGGATGAGAATAGAAAGAGAGGAGATGATGAATGAATCACGAGCGCTCGGGCATTAGAAAAAGACAAAACCGAAACGAGGGCTACTCTTCGACGCCGAACAGGCCCTTGAGCACTAATGTGAACGACATTGGTGCAGAATAAGAGCAAGGCTCACAAGAAACCTTGCAAGAGTCAGTGTGGCTCTGCAGAACTGGATCCAGACTCCGGGCTGAGGGCGGCCACGCCGCCGAATACGACACGTATGTGTTGCGTCTGCATGACACTGTCGCAGTCGCAGATGTGGTGGAATACGTCCGCCGGAAGAGCGGATACACGCTGAGGGTGTTCCAGCTGCAGTCGTGTCACTACTTTCAGTTCATCTCGTTTGTGGTGCGCGTGCCGCGGCTGCTGATAGGGACCATCGCAAGTAAAAAAAATTATAACTGTTTATTTCATAACAATTTTACAATTAGTTACATGACATTCCTAGCTAATCTTTATTTTTAAAGATTTTAGTTGCTAGGCTATGAGTTGCCCTTAATAAGTAAATTCTTAATTATGTTTTTATGTTCTTAGGGTTGCTAGTTATTTTATCAATTGTAGCCCTGGGAAAATCATTTAGTATTTGAGGAAGGATGTAGGACCAGACCCTTTTGCTATAAATGTTTTGACATTTTGGAATGATGAAGTGATTACTATTATCTAGGGTTCGGAGCCTTTTTGATCTGTCATATCTAACTAATAAAAGTGCTGCCTTCTGGCCGAAGGAAGTCGTGTTCCGGCGGTTCCGGGGCACCATGCCGCCGATGAATGCGACGTCGGGGACGGTGACTCAACGGGGTCACGCCGTTTTGTCACCAAATTAGTTTTAAATATTATTAATTACAAATATGTATGTTATTCTGTAAGGTATTTATTATATATACGTCCTCTACTCTTAGTCAGGTCTCTCGTCTACTCGTACTAAAACCAGCGTTCTTAAACTTTGTCTTTTTCTGATTCAAATTACTGAGAATCCAAATACTTTTTGAAATACTTTCGTGCACTTATACCATATTTTATGTTTATACCGTAAGCTATCGTTCAATGCTATATTTATTGTGTAAGAACATCTTTGTTTCGATATTAGCGCATAATTCCTTAAATAGAATGTGTAACTTTTGGCTTATGTCAAGCGATTCCAGGATAATTAACGCAAATTCATCGCCCTTCTACTCAGGCACGTAATGTTTACGGATTTCGTACGTTAAGCTCACCTACTACGTCACACGCTACAATTTCGGCTCAACTTACTCGTGACAAAATCTCGTTAAAGTAGTTTAGCTCTAATCTTCTTATCTGTGTATTAAAAAAAACCGGCCAAGAGCGTGTCGGACACGCCCAAAATAGGGTTCCGTAGCCATTACGAAAAAATTAAAAAATATTTTTCTAAGGATTTCGTATTTTGTACGGAATATTCCAAGTTTAGGTATATTTTATACCTTAGGCTGCTATTTACTCTTAAACTACTAAGAGTTCTCAAGAAAACTTAACCATTATAGTTTTCCTTGTAAGTTTGATATATTTACTACCATGGGGGGACGCTCGATTTTATTGAAAATTTGCACTTCAAAGTTGAATATTTTGCAAACAGATCACTAAATCGAAAAATCGTTTCAGCAACCCCCTAATGGTTTTAGAAGACCTATCCAACGACACCCCACACAACATGGTTGGATGGGAAAAAAAACACCCCC
Organism: Choristoneura fumiferana; assembly: GCF_025370935.1. Taxonomy (NCBI): domain Eukaryota; kingdom Metazoa; phylum Arthropoda; class Insecta; order Lepidoptera; family Tortricidae; genus Choristoneura; species Choristoneura fumiferana. Next base: position 8,134,465 of record NC_133483.1, on the reverse strand, counting down.
ACTTTACGTGTATGGAGGTACCCTGAAAACAATTTTTTAAAATTTTTTACTGTACCATTTTGTCGGCATAGTTTACATATATATTCGTGCACAATTACAGCTTTCTAGCATTGATAGTCCCTGAGCAAAGCCGCGGACGGACGGACAGACAGACAGACAGACAGACATGGTGAAACTATAAGGTTTCCGTAATGCAATTTTGGCTACGGAACCCTAAAAACATACCGTCTATAGAAATAAGAATCTAAAGTCCAGTTTGGACTTGTAAGAAAAACCGTGTATGTTGCAATATGTACATGACGTAGGTATGACGACTCTCGATTGACCAATCCCAACTCGTTATATTTTACAGTCTCAATGTAATACAAATTGCACTTTTCTTGCAAGTATAATATGGGCTATACAAATTTTCATGATGAGCCTCTCTCATTTCCCTTTTGGGTATTATGCATGATTCGCAATTGATATCCCTTTCCTCCAGATAGAGTTATGTGGTCGAGCTGGTGTCATCTCATAACTGAGAGAACCCTTTGAGTGATGTCGCCGTCCCAAAATAAGATGTCTCCATTTCATCGTCATACAACAAATGAGGTACAAAAAATAGAATTGCCTCTTTTCTGAACCGCGGTTATTAAAGTGTTTAAGCTTTTGACTTTATCACGTCCCAAAAGTCAGATCAGAATTAACGAAATTTTCGCCTCAGAAAATTCCACAAGGTTGAAAACTTTACTTTAAATCGAAACGAATAGTCAATCAAAGAAGAGTTGTTGTCCGAGTCTTGAGATTTTTAACCCTGGTCGTTTGCCAACAGAACTGCCTCCAGAGAAACCGACCATCAAGGCTGAGAAGGGTTGGTATGCTTCAGGAGACTCGCTGCGCGCGCAGTGCTCCTCGCCGCCGGCCGACCCTCCGGCGAACCTCACGTGGCTCCTAAACGGACGAGGGGTAAGCTTTTAGCTTTGTTGAGACTGATCAGGTATTAGTCAGTCATGGCTTCTGATTTGAGATAGTTGACGTAACTTGAACAATACGTAAATCATAGGTGACTGTTTATTAACACTAAAAACATACGAACATACACACGGTCAAATATAGAACCTCCTTTTTTGAAATCTCTTAAAAATAACTAGCTTCAATGGTGGCGTTCGTTATTCCAAGGTCCTGTTTCATGTAACAGATAAAATATCTATGATATGTTTGTCCGAATAAACAGAGACTCTTTATCTGTAACATGAAATTTATCAAATAGTGACGAAATATGTTCTAAAACTGTCGACCAAGTAAGTAATTACTCATGTTACGAGTAAATATGTATGTATGGTAAGCAGCCATAATTTAGTAAAATCTACGAAAATACCTACGTGTTCACATTAATGTGAGATAGTCAAAAACTAATATGTACTTCTATTCTTTTTATTATTAGCTTTGTGTCACAAACCGGTTTTATCTTCCACAAAAATTTAAAAAAATTAAAAAGGGCACATAAAACTTTTTGTTAAACTCGAGAAAATAATTAATGTTGAAAGTTATTTAAAAATAATTCATAGTCGACTGAATATTAAGTATATTTTTTTTTTATGTAAAGCCTTTATAAATAATTCTATGTTACCACATACGTACATAATTTTTGATTTTAGTTATTTATTTTTATAAAGGATTAATTTCGAGTTCAATGTTGGCCATAAGATGACTCTGGCGGTGAAGAGGTTAACTCGATTTCACAAAAATATTAGTTGTGCCCCTTTTCGTTCCCACGGCCGAATTATTGTTCGGTAAAAAAACTAAACAACTTCATAGCTCGAAAATTGTTCACTGACCTTAAAGTCAAATTTGGCAACAATCTGAAAACAGAATACATTGCAAACCATTCGAGAGTCATTACATTCATGTCCGCTATTGACAGAATTTGCTCAATTGGATTCACTAGTAGTATTTTATTCACTACTTTTCCAGAATAAAGTGGATTTTATAAAATGGAACCAGGTTTTTCAGCGTTTCCACACAATACCCTCGTTCATGTTTGAACAAATTGGATTGAACTGAACTGAACAAATGTTCAGTGCATTGAATCTATTCCTGGCAAAAATTGCATTATATCGAATAAACTGAGAAGCAACTCGGCCCCCAAGGGCCCATCTCGGCTCACGTACAATAATTTGTACCATTTGATTATGAACATGTAAGTATAGAATAGAACGCCATGCGCCAAGGCCAAGATTTAAATTGATCTTTTCAGCAATTCATAAACAAATAAGTTGGTCGTTTAAAATTTCATTGTTGTCACAATTTTTTTGGTTGACGGCCATATGTACCAAATATCAAGTCAATTTTATTGACCGCTAACAAAATATACGTACAAAGTGAAGCTAAAATAAAATTAGACTAACAATTGAATCTGTTAATGATTTTTAACGAAACAATTTCCTATTTATTTTTGTAAATATAGTAGTAAGTACGTGCTATAATTTTGAAACACCCGAATACCTTCATCCAGTAGTTTTTACGTGAAGGGCTAGCAAACATCCATCCATTCATACCTAAATCTATCCATCCTCGCAAACTTTCGCGTTTATAATACCTTTATAAATTAGTAGGATTAGTTTTCTTTCAAAAACTGCCCAGATATAAGGTACCACTGTTATTTTCTAACACGGTCTTATTTATTACAAACTCATTCTTGAGCTTAGCTTGTTTTCGTCGAGTTGAGTACTAAGTTTCAGAAGAGCACCGACTACTTCTCGAATGCTCCACGATTTACCACTTTAGTTTGTTAACACAATAAAACACTAATTCGCTTTATGAAATGAAAATATTCTAAGTGACATCTGGCTTACAATATACTCGTAAATATTTTACTACAATACCGTCATTAACTAAGTAAAATAATAACAATATTTGAGACCGCTTAAAGACCTTGTTAAGAATTAGATTAGGTTTACTAGTTATTAAACTCGTGAAAATGTATCTCTGACTTTTTTAAATAATTTACTTTCTTAGATACTTTTATAAAGTCAATGTTTTATCGGTTATTATCTGCGCACAGATAAAAAAACTAAATCACGTACTAAATTGGTATCTTTTCACTGCAAATATTATCTTGACTTCCGTAGGTACATCTGCCAAAGAAACCATTATGAAATTGATTGTGAAAAGGTTTTACCCTAGTAAGCGATTCAGTTTCCGCGGTTGTACATTATAAAAAAATATTGTGAGCCATAAGCCATTTGAATGCTTTCGCTTTTATATCATTAGCAGTGTTCGAAATAGCGAACATAATCATCTTAAAGAACTGAAAACACCGATTTTTTTTTTCAATTTTCATGGCACCCTACGACCAACAAAACCGAAAAGTTTAGCAAAAATTAGTGATTGGATTAGTTTTCTACTTCTGTCAAATTAAGGGTTAAAACATTTAGGTCAAAAACTTAAAGGACTCCTGTAGTAACGCGCTATCCATGGTCACTTAAGTCACTTTGAACGTTCATTTTAAAGTTCTTAAACTTTTAAAGCTAACAATTGTTCATGGTAATATATTTTCTAAGTTATGAGTTTTAAAAGCTGGTATTTTGGAAATTTAACCCAAGATAAAACAACTTCACCGAGATGTCAACACTAAATACAGTTTTTGTATAGGTAATTTTGGCATCTTAGTAACGCAAATATACTTGGCCTTGACCGTATATGGTTACATATTTTTGAGGCGATGAATACGAGGCCCAGCTCGTTGAAACCTCTTAGTCCGAGTGTCCGAACCAACTTGTCGAATCAATATAAGGTACGTACTAGAAAAACACACTGAGCTGTTTTAATTCGAACCCTTTTCATTTGATAAAATTCATTTAACACCCCATGGCCGTGGTTAAACAAAAACATTTACTCATTTTAACCGGAATTATGGCAAAAACAAGGGGATTTAGGAGATCCAAAATAACCCTTTTGTCTTTATGCTATTTTGTTTGACAGATTAATCCTAACTCAATGGTGTATTTTCCAGTTTGTTATAACGCAATATTTTGCAATATTTTGTGTATGCATTTAAAAGACCTTTTTATCTAAAATTTAAGTGTACTAAGATTAGAAATGTGTTTTACTTTTGCATTCCTTTCTGAAATATGGCATATAATAGCAGTCATTCATGATTAATTACACAAATTTGTTAATTAAATTGGCTGTTGCCAACTCCATACTAGTTTACTATTCATAATAAATATTCTCTACACTCTCTATTGCTTTACGGTGAAGGAAAATATCGTGAGGAAACCTGCACAACAAACCTGCGAAGCAATTCAACGGTGTGTGTGAAGTTCCCAATCCGCACTGGGCCCGCGTGGGAACTACTGCCCAAGCCCTCTCATTCCGAGAGGAGGCCTGTGCCCTGCAGTGGGACGTATATAGGCTGGGATGATGATGATGAATAAATATTCTATAGTAATTTGATTTGTTCCATTTCATAATCGCTCAGTCCTTGTTTCTTATACATAAATTTACTTGTGATGAGATAAACTTCATTTTAATTATCCATAACATCAACAATATTTACTTAAAAAAACTTTCACTCCAATTCAGCAAAGTCAACTAGAAGTCTAGGCTTTATAAAATGAAATGGTAATTTCTCTATTTATTTTAATAGTAATATTACGGTAAAAGAAAAATTGTATTACAGCTTTAAAATATTAATAAAAATCGCTTCTTTTGGATGTTAATAGACTTGTATTTAGGGGCTGTTTCACCATCCATTGATTAGTGTTAACGGCGGTTAGGTGTGATGCCGTCTCTATTTGTTTTGTTCGAATAGACGGAGACGGCATCACATTTAACCGTCGGTTATCGCTAATCAATGGATGGTGAAACAGCCCCTTAAAACAAAAAAATCGGCTAAATATGTGTTGAACTTCGCACATTTTGGGTTCCGTACCAAAATATGTAGACAAGAGCTGCGAAAATGGGAGTTCGTATCGTCCGTCCCTCTCTCTCGTATAAAATAATATTAGTGTCAGCGGGACGGTAAGATACGAACTTCGATTTCCGAATTTCGTAGTAGCTCTACTGGTCATACTCTCACTTCGTACCTCGCCTCGCGCCTCGTCTCGCGACTCGTACGCGAGTATAAATGCGGCATAAGGGTTCCGAGTTGACTACGAAACCCTAAAAATCATAGAACAGTGCACCCAAGGAGCACAAAAAATTTGCATAGTATAATTAAATAACAACTAAGATTGCGCTTCCATGATCTCATAGCTCGGAATATACTTATATAAATGGATAATTATTACGTATATTTTAACACCTGTTTTAACACTTACTAACACTAAGCAGTTTAATGATTAAAAGTCTCCGATACTTGCCCGCGTGGAAATTTTAGCCCAAGCCGTTTATGGTGAGAAAGTTCAATACGTGTAACTTAGTAGATATTATACTAAAATGAGTACGAATAATGTAGCCCAATAAAAAGATACGCTCATTATAAATGAAACGTAATTCAGTTGAATGGCCGCGCTCGCGTCTCCTCTTTACGATTTAAGGACACCAGTTCTCTGCACCTAGTCACAATAAATTCCTGGAATAGACTGCAATAGTCATACGAGCGACGTACTATTCCATTGTGTTGCTAATTTTATTCTTTTCAATCGTCATTGACCTTCCGGAACGCCATTATAATATTCAGCAAGTCGTCCTAAAATCGTAAAAGTCGTCGTCGTCGGCCCCTTTTTATGGCACGTTCGAGAACCATAGTCGGGCTTATGATGGAAAAAAATATACTTGATTCTTTTATTGCGAGTCCCCGTAATGGCGAGTTGCGAGACAGCTTTGCGTAATCAAATGCTTCGCCGCTTCCCTGTTTGTCAATGAAATTTCAAAGCATTATGTTGCATAATTAGCCACCTGTTATACTCTTCTTCTTCTTCTGTGTGTCCATAGTCTGTGTGATATGTACTTAATATACTAATTCAAGGTAGACGTCCATTAGGCTGGACTGGACCCTAAGCTGTATCAGTAGTTGCCATCTTTAAATTTATATCATTAGCAATAGAAATAACAGCAGGGTGTCATCTTTTGTGTACTAGCCTTTAGCCGCAGCTTTACACGCATAAACTATTATAGTATAGCCAGTCGAATTGAAATTCCGGGCGCTGAAACTCCTTGACACAACGACGTAACCACGCAACGTAACTTTCCAGGATCTGATGATGGAGCAGTCGGGGAAGTTTTCCGTTAAATCTTGTTTTTTTTATTTTTAAACTAACCATTACCCGCGACTCCGTCCGCGTAGATTTCGTTTATCGCTATCCCGCGGGAAATATGCAAATTTCCGGGATAAAAACTATTCTATGTCCTTCTCCGGGACCTACACTATCTGTATACCGAATTTCATCTGAATTGGCTCAGTGGTTTGGACGCAATGAAGTAACAAACAAACAGACTTACTTATATTAGTGAGATGAGATGAATAGAAACTGAATTCACACTCATATTTGCCTTAAACGTCGCATTTGAGTATCGACCGTTGCAATGTTCGACAAGCCATTTGAACGAAACGTGTGAGATCGAACACTTGGCCGTCCCGCCGACAATTATTTCGGGATCGAGAGCTCTCGTTATAAAAGAGATGTGTTTCGTAAAGAAGTGTTGGGGTCGTTTGTTCGTTCCGGTGTTTTGTGGAGTTTTTGGGGAAAATATGTTTGAATAAAACAGAAGTTTGAGGCTAAGTAATTTATAGATTCAAGCGTTACTTTCCGGAGCTCGGAGGTCCATATCGTAAAATAGCTACGTATACTTATTGTGTATACATTTTTTTCTCGTGCAAAACCTGCTTATTGATTTTCATATGACTTATTAGTATCTATACTTATATGATATTAATGTAATATAGAGATAGACTTCTGTGTATTTCTTTATTTCTATCTAGTTGGTGACCTCTGGAACTACTAAACTGATTTTAAATAACTACTATTTCATTATTAAAAATGGGAAACATAAGCTCCTTTTTGTTCCAATCCAAGGGAGAATATTTCGCGGGATATTGTCGGATTCGCGGGCGACAGCAGAGCTGCCATGACATAATCAAGATTAGCACGAAAAAAAATACAAGTATAAAGATGACTGAGTGCATGGTTTGAGTATAAGCGATTAAGACGCAATACTTTATAGTCATATTCCACGATGACTAATGTAATACAAAATACGATACCAAAGAGATAGAGTTCTAAAAGGAATAGGAATGTTATCGCTTGTTTTTTTTTACAGAGCAGAGGCATCATTCCAAAATTCTTATCCAATATTTTATTCTTAACCAATGTGTGTTGCCAGTGATAACTTATGAATCCGAGGCGTGGTGCTTTACTGTAGGCCTTTGTAAATAGGCTCAGTTGCTCAGCGAGCTATGGAGAGAGCTATGCTTGGGGTTTCTCTACGGGATCGAATCAGAAATGAAGAGATACGTAGAAGAACAAGGGTCACCGACATAGCCAAGCGAATTAGCTCGTTGAAGTGGCAATGGGCGGTAGTTCTCGAGTGGAGGCCGCGGATCGGCAAGTGCAGCGTATCCACAACAAGATGGACGGATGACCTGGTTAAAGCCGCGGGTTCATGGTGGATGCGGGCCGCTGCCAACCGAAGCAACTGGACGTCCTGCGGCTGAGATGATGATGATGAGGCCTTATTCTCTAACACACTTGAAACTTTACAATCATTTTCACTACTTCTTTCTATTACACATACTTAACATAAGATGAGGGTAGAGAGAGAGATGGTAATGCGATCGCGAATCACACAGTTTTTAACGCCTTAGCATCACAAGTAGGTATGCTGAGCCAGTGTCCGATTCACAACCACAATGACACATAGGCACTATCTTCCTATCTATGGTATCGTACTTAATTATATTGTTGTGTCTTATGTAGTGTTGTCTTTTGTTGTGTAGTGAATAAATGTATTTCTTTTTTTTCTTTTATCGACGGAGATGCGAAAATAAAAACATGTACGAATGTTTAGGCAAACAGTCATTTCGTGCTTTTATTATTTAATTACCATAAACATTTTAATTTATATTTTTATTTAAGGAAAACCCTCACACTTAGTTACAAATCTATCTTGTGCCGACATTAAAAGAAGATGCATGGGTAATCGAGCTTTGTTCGGACTAAAACTCAAATACACGCTTTTTTCACAGATAAAAACAAGCTAGATCTGCCCCCGAAAACCCCCACATAGCAAAAATTACATCCAAATCGTTTAAACAGTTTAATTGCCACAATTTTTCAACAGAATAATTTATCTTTTAAAGTTATTAAAATAAGATAAGATAGATACAATATACATAGTTAATTCTAAAAATTATATTAAGTTTTATAAGAATATTATAGCCTTATATGTAGAGACATCTAAGCTAGCTAAGCGCTCACCAAAATACATAGGATGCAAAACTGCACGACTAATAAAGTTAAGGTGATCGTGAAAGTAGGGATTGCAAAATCCGGTCTCTTTTCAAATAAGGATTTTATGAATATTAACACGTACAAATCCGG
>NC_133483.1:8085940-8123440 GCF_025370935.1 Choristoneura fumiferana | reverse complement strand
ATCGAGCGTCCCCCCCCCTCCCCTCTAAAACCTTAACTGTTGGGTGGAAAAAAAATTAAAAATTCAGAATGTTAGTAAATATATCAAATTTACAAGGAAAATAATAATGGCTAAGATTGCTTGAGAATTATTAGTAGTTTAAGAGTAAATAGCAGCCTAAGGTATAAAATATACCTAAACTTGGAAGATTCAGTACACAATACGAAATCCTTAGAAAAATATTATTTGATTTTTTCGTAATGGCTACGAAACCCTATCCTGGGCGTGTACGACGCACTCTTGGCCGGTAAATATTTATACTGTGCTACGCGCCACCGCTCTGCTCGCGCAACTGCCTGACGAGACTAACACCGGCGCACAACTACCCGCAATCCGCATTTTCATCGTCATTTTTATTGTCACCTGTCAAATGTAGGGTAGCACACAACACTAACAACATCGCTCCGTAAAGGTACGTACACACCAACCGATGACGCAGCACTAGTATTTAAAACTGTTTTCCAACTCGGGGGTACCGACCAACCACAATCCCGGTTAAAATTCGGATGAAGACTAATCTCAATGGCTTTACGCACTTTCCGCGGAATGAAAAACTTTTCTATTCGAGAGAAAAGTTCTTCAATTCGACACATTATATTATTATAATGTCCGAGTCCATTGAGTGCTCGGCCACAGCAGACCCCCTGTCGTCCTGTTTCCTCATACTATGTATGAATAAACAGGTATGCGTGTGCGTGAGGTTTTATATATTGAAATGTGTTTACAACTAGTGACGACTTTGACCAGTAAGTACCTACTTTACTTTTCATCCCAAACTGTATTATTAGTCTAAAAATCATTTTTCTTTAGAATACTATAACTGTAGTCTGTAGCGATGAAAGTATATAGGTTAACGTGGTAATAATAATTCCACAATTCCGTACTTCACGAGGTAAAAAATAATGAACTGGACATGATTGAGTGCCGCCATCTGTCTTTTCGATAAACCCATTACTAGTGATGGGGTACGTCTCAATGATATCGATATTGGAGACTGATAGTGCTTTTGTGGGAATTTTCGTCCAATTATGACACATGAAATGAAATAAATGTCAGTTATTTTGAGGAAATCTATGTGATACCTTTTCAAACAAACTTATACAGAAGTAATAATATTACTTTTCTCTTATGAGAGAAATTTTACGTTTTTGAAATGATTGGATCTCATGAAGATTTCGTTCAGACTGAACCCATATCATCTTTCTTAAAAACTGGAGTATATCAAAAACCTGAAAGTAATAAATTACAACAATTTTACGTAGGTACCTAACTAACTAACATTCTGTACTTGTTGTATTTGACATCCATCGTATCGATACAGACCTCAAATATTTACTTAACGCCGAGACGAGAAACTTTCCGGTCACTAAAATTCCATTTGTTCGACGTTGATACACATTTCTAAAACCAATAACTAACAGGATATATGTACCTACACGAAAAAAGGTTCTTTCCACTTATGATGCTCGGGCTTGGTACCCATGAGTTATTTAATCGTAAACTGCTGGTGACAGCGGGACGTGACGAGTGGCTTTCAACGTGTTGATTTGGGCCACAAAAATAACTAATTATGAGAACTCCGCAGCAAATTTCTGGTAATGTATGATTTGTAAGGGTAATTTCAATAAAAATATGCTATAAAACGACTATGTAAGTCTCGATTGAAATGATTTGTTTGTAAAAATTAGTGAAATCTCTTAATCAGCCAAGCGTAGATGGATGTAAGAAAACAAGTTTTTTTTTCTATAAATCTGGCCTATCACGTGCACCATACACTATGTACCTATATCTGTTGGTACCATCAGCCAAATAATGTGGTCTACCACCCTAAATTAGATAATCGTTTTCATGTCATAAAACAATAATGTCAATAGACGTGTCTGTCAACTTGAAAGTTCGAGTTTAGTGAAAAATTAATTTGATGATACCTACTTGTTTAAAAATTGATAGATCACTTATTTTTCTGATGGCACCTACCAAATTTCAGCTTCGGGTAGCGATCGAGTTTGATCTTTTCTCTTGTTCTCTGAACGAATTTACAAAAACCACACTGCATATTTTGTTTATGATATGTAATCTATTAATTGCTTAGTAAAAATCCACACTGCTGAATTAGGATACATAGACCTGTAATGACAGTTGTGTGTGTATGTAATAAATAAATAAGTTTTCAGCTTGCCTCATTTTAAGCAACTATCTACTACTACTATTTGGAGTAACTATCCTACAAAGGAACGACTAGCGTCTTGCTAAGAATCATATATTTTGTCCACTTGTCTGTGCCAGAACTACGATTAATACATTTTTATAGTATTTTGCTCTCAAATATAGCTTCTGAAAACACAAAGCGTAAAATTAAATTTATCTTTGTGAGATAATCCCTCGCCAATATTATATACTTATTATAATACACCATAGGTAAGTATATTTTACACATTTGTATTTTTTTAAGCCTTCGCGTTTTAATCGCGCCCTGGTGCTGACGGGCGCGTGAAGTCACGTTGCGAGTTGACGTGACGCGGGAAGCGTAGCAGGGATGCCACTTCACGATTTTTAGTTAGATCATTCAACTATAAATACATTCCTTTTATTTGGGAAGTCGTGTAAATAGTGTCGCTATGACATTCAGAGATGTTTTAATGACTTAGGTAGACAAATGGACAAGTCACCTGATGGTGAGTGTCAACCACCATCCGAAGACGCCCGCAACACCAGAGAACTGTATATACGTAAACATTGAATAAACTGTAATATACATAATGCACTGTAATATAAGTATAATTACAATACATAAGTATATTAAGTTAATATGCAAACATTTCACTAGTGTTTTGGTTCGACTGAATGCCCTTGTATGCGATTCCTATACATTTTTCGATGTTCAAAATGGGCGTCATAGGCGTGAATAATATGTGTGACAAAAACTTTTCCATTTGTGTTCAGTAAAATAAACCCAACTTTGCGTTAAAATATTCCAGATTAACCTTAATTTTGAATGACTGTTTAAATAAACTGAACTAAATTAGAGATGTACTAAGAGATACCTGGTACTAAAGCTCAGCTCAATCCATCATTGCTGCATATTTTAACTAAAATGGGTTTGACACTTGAACTTTTTTCAGACTGTGCATTATTTTAGCTTCAGCTATTTAAGTAATTAAACTTTTGTGCTCACGGAATGAGATACCTACGTTAGAACTACTATAAAACCTGCAATCACTTCTGAATTTATCTCTACAATCTGTTTTGTAATACTTATGTCAATTTTATTTAATGTTGAGTTTCAAGAACACAGTAAATTTTACGCAACTCCTAATAAATAATAGGTGTAACGTTTTATTACTGTTCGAAAAAGTATGATTTGATTTCTATAGAATGGCAACTGTAGTAAACTTTAACTCGCCACACATTTTAACGAACATTATATTATAATAAAACCAACTTTGTTAAAAGATAAAACATTAGAATTAATATTCTATGCATGACTCGGAATTGTTTAACTCTGGCTTCGGGTGACAGCCCTAACGCTGACAGCGTGACAGCCGCACGTTCGGGACCATACTTTGTTAGTTTGAGATAGAATAACAGCTATAATGTGTATAATATTTATTTATTTACACTAATCTTCATAAGACCCGCTTTCCTTTTTTACTGATGCTTTTAAATATTTTAAGAATTGAAGAATTATTGCGTACCTACATAGTGATGTGATGACATTAGTTACAAGTCGGTTCGTACAATTTTTTGCTAAATGATGAAAATTGTAATCGAAAAAGGGTGTCAAATAATGATATGGTTACTGTACAATTTATAACAAAGTTGTTAAATATAAGTGCTTCCATAGACGCCAAATAAAATAACTGACTTGTTTTTACATGAAATTTACAACGTTCGGTAGTGGAAGAATTGGGTTGTTTGGTATTTACTTATACTTTTTTATATATTTGATGAAATCTTTCAAAAATTAAAAACATTCATTCCGTTAATGCCGCAAAGGGCTCTTTTCATACTATATGTATCATTTTTTCAAATTAACAGCGCTTTTCGAAAGACTATCATTGCCAAGAATAATGCATCGAAAGAAACTTTTTTTGAAACAGAAATTATAGTACAATTATTATATAAACTTCACTAACTGAATTGAAGATATATACTTAGTTAAAAAAAAAAATTACATACCTAAATTTTACAGCGATGTAAGGGGTCCCTTAGATAAATACCTAACTATAAACGTTTTAAGAGAAGAGATAAAAAGTAATTTATTGAATCAGACGTTACGTTCCGGAGGTCCATGTCAATGAACATTCAGTTCATTGAGATAAGATTTACAGACGATGATTTTCAAACGGTGATTAGGAGTCGAAAAATATTGATAACCAGCTTTAATTGAATTCAACAGGCGAGGCACAGTACAAAAAGGAGCAGTACACCGTCTTCATACAAATGGCCGGAACGCGAGTTTAGGTATAACTCGCGCCACGAATTCTCAGCTTACCTCGGCAACCATCAGTAGGGCTACTACGAAACTCGCAAATCGAAGTTCGTATCGCATCGTCCCTTTCATAATTAAATGACATAAGCGTCAGCGGGAAGGCAACATACGAAGTTCGAGTTCTGCACTTCGTGGTATAGGGCCAGTCGCGAGTGCTCCGCGGCTACGTACGGACTCACGCGCATTTATTACGTAAGTACCTTAATATTTCACAACGACATAAACAGTATTGTTCGGTGTACGGATGTTTAAATTCATCTAATATAATATAATATAATCGTATCTATTGAAGTTATTTATCAGAATGCGAATTTTTATACTCTTAAATTCAACAATAAAGCTTTTCGCACATCCCAGAAAAAGCACAAATACTTCTCCGTAGCTAATTTGTAGGTAACAAATATACGTATTGATGAAGCCAAATAAAATCGTTTAAAACATAAAACGTTTTGCGGTTTATGAAAATAACGTAAAATGCATATTTGTTAAACACTACTTAGTCCATCTTTAAATCTCTCCTTATTCTTTCCCTACTTTAAATTTCATGTGACATTATCAAAGCAAATACATAACTGAAGAGTGACAGATAGTAGAGTAGGCAGCCCTATCGCGCGTTTGTGTACCGAGCCGGTGTAGGTAATTACATCAAGGACGCTGCCGAGACGAAATACTGCTCCTTTTTTATACTGTGGGCGAGGTCTTAAGCAATCGGTAATTGTTTAATTAATTAAATAAATTTAAAAATCAAAAGCCACGGGAAACATATCATCCTACATTAATTATTCAAGTGTAGTAGATATCTACGGTGAATTCCCCATAAGTCGTACATTTTACGTCAATATTCACGATTTTGACGATGACAAGTTATTTAATCATAAGTTAAAATTAAAACAAAGACAAAAATATTAGTAGTGACAAAAAATTTCTATTAAAAGTAATTATCAAAATAAAAAATATCAAAGAAAGAAGTCTGCAGTTCCATGTAAGTGTGACTTAATTGGGACCGCTATCAATAACTGGATTATAAAATTTGATACCTGGTCACCGTGCATATCTACGTTCGTTGGAAGTGTAAAATGCTTTAACCGTCAAAAATAAAATGAGTTGGAAATCTCCCCCAAAGTCTCTCAATGTCTCAATTCTGAAATAATACACTTCATGTCATACTTGACATGAACCATTACGAGCTTTTGGATTCCGAAGGCGCGATAACGGCTGTCGCCCCAAAGTACGATTACTTTACTTTTAATATTGTAATGAACTATTATTATCCAGATAGTAACCACAATGAAGTGTTTTGGAAACTTTTGTAAAATTTGCACAAAAAACGTCTCAGCGTCTAGAAAGTTAGAAACATATTAACTTAATTTGAGTTTAATCTTTACTCGCTCTGGAAATTTAAGTGTCTCAAGTGTGAACGTTCTAAAAGCTTCTATAGCATACATGTAGGTAGTGCCACGAGAGTTGAAGTGAATAATTACATTCACAGCTAAAAAAAGGAACTGATTGCACATAAGGAGAATGAATGAAATGAATGAGTACCTAAATGTCAAAATCTTGCTGTCATTAACTGTCATGGCACTATCTATACTTTCGATGAACAATGGTAGTCGCGTGACGTATGCCAACGTACTAACCTCTGACCTCTGAGTTATAACCTCTGAGATGAGGGTAGGAGTTTTAATTCGTAGTATACATAATTTAGAAGTGGAAATAGTTTTTCCATTCATCCTTCTTGTACCATTATGTTTATGTATATATTTTTTTTAACTTTGGTTTTACATCGTTATTATTTGAACATTTTCGCTCATTTATAATAATAATAATAATAATAAAATTTTATTTCAGATAATTTTTACAATCATCTATATAAGTATAAGTATTTTGATTAGTGTGTAAAATAAATGCTTAAATTCTATGTTAGTAAAGACTTACAAAGATAACTATAACTATTAGCTAGTGGCACCTATAGCCTTCCTCACCATATGCCATATGAGGGGAATGTCATAACGCTTAGCAAGCGTCCTCATTTAACTTGAAGCTATTGTTTAGGAAAATACTGTTTTTAAACGCTGAATAAAACTCTTCCTGTATTATCTCTTAAAACCACATGAAAGCGCCTGATTTAACATTCACAATGGCGGGAAAAAAACATTGGAAAAACCAACATTGTCTCTATGACACGGTGAATAAAGTCTAAATTTTTCAAACATATCAGTACTATTATGTTCTTTTGTTTCCCGCTGCGGTTGTGTTTTTCAAAATCTTCCACGTTTCACGTTTTCCTCTACATTACCGCACGTTGTTATTATAAAGTATCGTTTATTCTTACCTTCGTCTTGTTTTACATTTTTTCCTGGGTTCAACCGAAATTGCTACCTAATTTTCTTGTTCATGAAACTGACAGAATGATTGATGCCAACCAATTTCATTCCGAGAAGCTTTGACATGTGTGTCAAATAAATTCCGGATACGAACGATAAGATATTCAAATACCGGGAAATAAACTGAGTATTATTTTTATAACAGAGGCGCTAGGGGTTTTATTTGCGATTTGGGTTATTTTTACAGGTATGACAATATCTAGTAGAGATTTTCGTAGAAAAATATAGGAGCACTATATACTTGCACTCCTAAATAATAACAAAACGAAAATCTTTTTGACCCTATATGTAAGTAATTCATTTGAATACCTCTAAGCTATGGATTTTCTGTAAAGCGTCATAAATAAGGAGACAAGCTAGTTTAACTTAGTAATTGATGCAGTTTCTTAACATTGTTCACCATATTTTGTTTACAGCGTCTTCTTTATTTGCATAAAACACGGTGTATATACGTGTTAAGTTGGGATAATGCTCACATGTTAGGTTCATAATGACATGCAAGCTGTTTTCTCAAAATCACACCTGGTAACACGTCAAAAACTTGTCATCGAACATTTTTTCAACTCGTCATAATATTATTGTGGCAGTTCATTATTTACTTACACAATGTTTTAGACTATCGCGGTCATTACAATTTTTTTGTGATTTAAATTCTGGTTTTGTAGCTTCTCTAAAATCAAGGTACGCAGAACAAAACCCGAATATAAATCATAAAATTATTTTAATTTAGAATTATTTAGTCTGGAAAAGTGTCCAACTGCTGGAAAAATACTTCAAACATGGGCTTAAGCCTGTTTAGACTTGAAAGAGAAATGGAGTCGTTTTGCAAGGTTGCAAGGTTGTTAAGGGAACTAGTTTGAAGTAATTGATCGAGCGCAGCAATGGGCTTTAGGGGGTGAATGACATTCTGAATACTTTCATACTCACTTTAATTTACATGTTTTTTTCTTTTTTTCAGATTCAAGGAAAGCCAATAATCCAGCAGCGGATCCTACCCAGTCCTGCAGTGTCTATTGACGTCCCATTCCGCAGCACGATGGCTCCTGGCGACGAGAGCAACAACATCATATTTAGCCCGTGGAAAGCTTTCGGGCCTTTTGTGGACACCATACAGGTATAATGTTTTAAACTTTCGTGATTTTAATTCATAATTAACACCACAATCGGGACTTTTCACGCTAACACAAGAGTAATAATTACCTCGAAGTTTCGACCACATGACAGTGGCCGTGGTCACGAGTAGACTAAAGTATAATGTGTCAATTCTGCTTAGCAGCGCGAGTCCTTCACCTTATAGGTATTAGAATGCAGAAAGAAATAAATTCCCTGGTGCAATCACGGTTAAATAGGTTGTCCTGTGGTTGTCCGCCTTTGCAACTTTGCAATGCTGGAGTCCGGTGCCCATTCTCATGTCAGGTCTCTTGTCGCCTTTTACGACACCTACAGAAAGATATGGGTTCGTCTTATTTAAGATTGGTTTTTTGGAATCTTTTTGTATTTTTTATTTCAATTCCAAATTTTTACTTTTACGGTCATCCCGTAAAACCTAAATTGAAAATACAAACTGAAATATAGATGCACAGAAAAACCAGAAAAATAAGACCTGTACCGCGTGATATACCGCTACACCACTGATGGTCAACGGTACCGACACGAATTTCCCCTATGCACCTCATATCTCAGCTTGTTTGTTTCTTATTTAGCCACTTAAGCAGTGACGCTAGCGACATCTATGCCGTAGCCCTCATCGAGAAACTTTTTCGGCACTCCATTGGAACTAACCGCTCACCCGGACAAGAGATATCGTTACTAAGCAATCAAATTAAGCAAATGCATCTATATTTCAGTTTTTATTTTCAATTTAGGTTTTACGGGATGACCGTAAAAGTAAAAATTTGGAATTGAAATAAAAAATACAAAAAGATTCCAAAAAACCAATCTTAATTTGATTGCTTAGTAACGATATCTCTTGTCCGGCTGAGAGGTTAGTTCCAATGGAGTGCCGAAAAAGTTTCTCGATGAGGGCTACGGCATAGATGTCGCTAGCGTCACTGCTTAAGTGGCTAAATAAGAAACAAACAAGCTGAGATATGAGGTGTATAGGGGAAATTCGTGTCGGTACCGTTGACCATCAGTGGTGTAGCGGTATAGCACGCGGTACGGATTACCGAGGACCTGGGTTCGATTCCCAGTGATGGTCTTATTTTTCTGGTTTTTCTGTGCATCTATATTTTAGTTTGTATTTTCAATTTTCGTCTTATTTATTCTAAAACCGGCCACGACATCATTTTAATATTCTCTAGCAAGACTTTTTCGTAATTTTTGACATTAAAGAAACTGGACAAAGCAAAGTGATCACCGAAACTGTGTTTTCATCCCAAATTCGGAGCCGTACTCGTTTATCTGTCACGTTTCGATATAAAATTTACAGGCACTTAGTTGAATTAAAATCGTTAACTGGGTTCTTTTGACGACCTGCTTTAACTCTCCAGTTAACGGCTACCTGCACTGGATGCGAAACTCGTTTTCTAATTCGTTTTAGCAAAAACTTTTGCTTGCACAACGTTTCGTTTCAAAATGAGATTTTTTAAGCGTGTTTGTGGTCGTAGAACTTTTCTGCTCGAAAGAATCTAGGTGTGTTTGAATGTTTCAATATATTATTGTGCATAGACATTACTTTCAAGTCTAGGAGAACTAAGTACTATAATGTTTAATACTTTCACGATTCTCACTCACTACTACTACTACTCCAGAAGGCTGCGTAAAGGGGTTGAAATATGAAATAAATAATGCTGAAGACTCGAAATCGTTAAAAATTGTTGCTAGCTCAATATACTTAAGTAGTGTCGTATTCATGCTCGTTTTACTGGTATTGTTATCAGGATGGTGAACTTTTACCCAGTCAAGACTCAGTGGTGCTTCCTACTCCAAGGCATCTGGACCTGTCCATGGACGAGGATATCACGGATCCTCTGCCCACCACAGAAACTTCAAATAAGGTAATATTGCCATAGTGTTATTTGGATTTCAAAATTATTAATAAGCTTTTACTACCTTATTTGCATCACTATTGATCCTTAACTTAACGATAAAACACAATACTGCACAACGATAATAAAAATTTAGTAGGTAATCTTGCCCTTTCTGCTCCTTAAATAATGGCCTGTACAACCTCGTCGCTTATTGAGACAGTGGCATTGTTCACCCAGGTTGCTTCACTAAGCCAGCTGTCATTCATGGTGCGGCCGGACAGCTTCGAGCGGGGCCAGCTTCGCTTGACCTGCATCTCTTCGGTGCATTCTGTGTACAGCGAGCAAGCTGAGCTGGTCATCAATGAGGAGAGGCCGCAGATTGCGTCTGTGCTGGGCACTAGAGACCACGCAGGTATGATAGTTACTATGACGTGTATTGAGTAGGCAGCAGCGCACGCTAGTACAGTCATCAGCATTAATATCTGCCACAGCGGAGCATGCAAAAATATCTGACACGTCCTTCCGGCCCTAGAAATAGGGGCGTATCAGATATTTATGCACGCTTGTTGTGTAAGATATTGGTGCTGATGACTGTAATAGTTACCTTGGTGTGGGGATTGGTGGCGCGTTGCTGCGGCGCAAACTACCAACGGCCTACCCTTCAGTTGACCCAACGCATGCCAATGGATTCCTAGATTTATGACTCTCTGGAAACCCCAGAAGTTTGCTATTTACTCTTAAACTACTAATTTAATTTTTATTTTTATTTATTGATTTGCCAACAGATATAGCACTATTAAACTAACAATAATAATTCTTAAGCAAACTTAGCCGTTATAGTTTTCCTTGTAAGTTTGATACAATAGTTTAGCTTTTAGAGGGGGGGGGATGCTCGATTTTAATAAAAAAATCTTTTTGAAAGTTGAATATTTCACAAACACATTAGTGGATCGAAAAATTGACTCCACAACCTCGCAATGATTTTAAGCCTTTTCCAGGTTCCGCGAATTTGGATGTGCTGCCACAACATAAATCATAGTTTTATGTTGTTCACCTAGTTAGATGGGGTTAATTTAAAAACGAATATTATTTTTAACGAATTCAAATGATTGTGTACAGTCACCAGCACCAATATTTGACATAACAAGCTGGCAGATATTAATGCTGGTGACTGTACCATATTGTATATTTAGTAAGGTCGATTATTTTTGTACATTTATGTGGTTGCTATATGCACTATGCCTGGAAAAGGGTTAAAAGACCTATCCAACAATATCCCACACTATAGGGTTAGACGAGAAAAAAAAACACCCCCAGTTTACGTCAATAGGAGGTACCCACAAAAATTTTGTTAACATGTTCTAGCACTGATAGTATCTGACAAAAGCCGCGGATGAAGAGAGTGTCAGACATGGCGAAACTATAAGGGTCCCGTTTTCCCCATTTTGGCTACTGAACCTTAAAACAGGTTTCCGGTAAAAGTAAGCACAGATAAGTAATAAGTAATACGGAAACCAAGGCTGCCAGCACAGAGTACATTTTTATATAGGGTGGCTGCCAGATTCGATGGTTAGTGTAGCTTGAGTGCAACTAGATGGCGATGGGCAAATACCATAAGAAAACTTTAAAAATATTATGTAATACATACCTACACGTCCATGATTGAAACTTAAAAACAGGACAGCAGGCGCAGAAGGTAAATAAATTTAAGCGAAAATAAGCAAAGCTAGCAAGTAGTAACAATAAATCAATTTTAATTAAATACGTATGTTGAAAATAGCCTGAATGGCTTCGAGAAAAGTATGGTACGGCCGTGCCTTTGTTTTTGTTTTGCCCGACTTGGCGGGGGCACTGCCGTGCACACAGATAATAACAACGATAGTTAGAGTTTATAAACAACCCAATTATATACGTGACCATCAACTTGTACTCTCTTCTCTGAGACAGGTATTTAATTAATCTCCATATGATATAGCACTAAGTTTACACATACTTTAGCCAAATTGGCTGAAACGCACCTACGGTCTTATGTCAATTTCATTCCAAATTGCAATCTGAAGTAATAACCACACTTTATTAGTGTAAAGTGCATTTTTAGGATCAAGTTAATGGAAAGTTATTAGCATTGAGCTCTTTTAAAGCAATTTTAAAATTCACTTGTTATCTTGACATGAAAAACAGTAGGTAACTTGCACTTTGCATTGGCTAATAAATAATACTTTTTTTTTGCCAAATAGCATTCTTTTGGATTGTCCTTGTTTCTATATCTGTTCCTTCTTTTTAATAATTCTGTAAGTAGGTAAATAATCTATATGAATTTGGTTTATGAAAGCAACAATTTCATATTTCTGTTTTATCCCAAGTAAAAAACACTTCAATAAAACTTGTTTTTGAATATTTTCAACAAGGCTGCCTGTAAAGGAAAGGAAGGAATAAAAATATGTCGTCAATTTATTAAACAGTCTCGATTTAGCAAAATAATTGACGTTATTTTCCAGAGGAGAAAATAATAATTCACAAATTGTGACTTTTCTTTGCTCAAAACAAATTTTCATTTTATAACAACACTTTTCCTGGAATTTATTTTCAGAGTATCTGCCTACGAACAAATAATAAGAAAGGAATTGTAACTGCGTTATAAAAAAATATATAACAAAAAATTTAACCGACTACAAAAAACCATGAAAATAATTTTCTACCAGTCAGAAGTCGGTCGGTGCCTCAGCACGAGCCAGCAGGAGTGGACCTATAGTCATTTACCTCACTTACGCACTTTAAATTGGGCTTCAATCACTCCTGCTGGCTCGTGCTGAGGCACCGACCGACATCAGACTGGTAGAAAATTATTTTCAAGGTTTTTTAAATTATGTAAGAAAATAGGTGAAAATCTATCCCCTTTCTCCGTTGTCATCGAAACCACTAGGCCTAAAATTAAAAAAAAATGCAGAAAACTGTTTTACTGAATTATTAGAAATCTATGATATCATTCAAAATTTCCATAACATCTGGGAAAATACGGAACCATCTCCAGGCGAGTTTGATTTGCACTATACTAAATCTCATAAAGTAGTACAGTAGAGCGTCGATTATCCGAACTAATTGGGGGACGTGGGTGTTCGGAAAACCGGTATTTTCGGATAATCGAACTACCTATATGCATATTGTGTATTTGATTAAGCCATCCATATTTACGTACAGGTAAATGAAAACGGTTACTTGGAAGTGACATACGAGTACAATTAACAAGTCGCGACAAGTGCGCGAGCATTGTAACGCGGGAGAGGGAGAGGCACGGGCGGGTCGAGCGGGCGTAGTAGTTCGGATAAGCGGTCGTTCGGTTGAGCGACGTTCGGATAATCGACGCTCCACTGTAAGCACACAGAAACATAACGATTTTTGAACCAAGCGGCGTAGTAATGAAAAATAAAATGAAAGTTTCAGGTCTATTTAATTTTTTTTTCTGCATTCCATTGTAAAAATTACTGTGTAGTGATATTTAAATTGAGATTAATTTTTTCGTAAGTTAATATCATATAGAAGTGCAACTGGTTACAGCGGTAACTTCATTTCATCCGCTGTTGCGTTGAAAATTACGTCCATTCAGTGCTAGTAAATAGTCGTCCGTCACTCGGGCGGACTATTTTATTTGCTGTAAACTAGAATGGTTTTGAATGTCTCAATGCGATGTTTAGAGCTCCGCCTGGCTCCATGCCGCAGAGAATTTTTATTTCTCGATGTAAACACTTCCACTGAATACGTAGAAAGCAAACCAATTCCACTCTACAATTCAAATATTTGCTGCAACCGACTTGCACTGCAATTTGCCTCTAGAGAACTTTCTAGCTGAAACGCTACTGCATCTCAGTGCTTAGTAAGTAGTATCGATATGAAGTTTTCAGAAAATGCATGAATGCAACATCAAACATCGAGGTGGACGTGTATGATGTATCAGAATCACTAACGATACTGGTTAAAAAACATCGCAGCAAAATACTATACGCTTCATATTCCCAACGCGGTTTCGCTTCAAGTTGCTAAATTCACAGCTTTACGGAGAGTCGATATCATAGATTGCCTGCAACCGAAGCGCCATTCACGCCGGGCATTTGTGATAAAACACTTATATTGCCGCACTTCCATATCGCGGATAAACCCAGGCCTGGTTCAGCAAACTGGCTGTGCACAGGCAATCACTCAAATATTTGCTACTGGCTGTTTGTCGACTCTGAATATTCCGGTTGAGTAGGCAAAGGTAATGTTTAGTATATGCCGGCGATGTTGCATTGACTCGTCAGCTTACTTGGCATTTCTGTGCACAAATACGGCTAGAATTGTGCCATGTGACTCATATGTGTATGAAGATACGGGCTATGGACAAAGACAAGCAAGACAAGGTGGTCAATGGCGTGAACTGCAAAATACGACCACGGTGTTCGTTGATTGAAACTTCCAGTCTAATTGCTTTTAAGATTTACATCTTAGTGTTAAGTTTAAGTTATCGTGGCAAGGGACAAATGAATTTTAATTTTTGGAAAGTTGAAGCTCTATGACTGCAAAGCGACAGAACAATTAAGTTTTAACAATTCAACTATATTTCATTACGTAAACATTGAAAGAGTAGGTTCAAAAAGTGTTTTAATTAAAGTTTATCGGCGACACTTCCATTTATTTTAATTACAAGCGTTCCTCAACACCAAGTAGTAACTAAATAATTTAATGAATAAGCGTCTAGCTTGTATTCAACCTTCGTGAAGGTGCTTTGGTGACTTTTTGACCATGTTTTACCCAGGATTATTATTATTATTATTTTTAAATTTAATTCTATTTTTATTTTGGCTGACAATGTTTTTTAATTTACCACTATCATATACCTATTATTATTATCATTATTTTTATTTCGTATACAATTTGACGATCCTTTTGTGAATTTCTTATAATTACCTGACATGTATTTATAATGTATTTTTTCATTAGGTAATAAATAAATCTAATCTAATCTAATCTAATCTTAGGTTGGCAGGTGATTTTAATCGTGCTCTAAGATATTTCAGAGTTAATCGTTGTTCGCGGTTTTGAAATTTAGCAACATGTATCAGTTTATCCTTACTGCAAACAATCCACATATTACAGTAAACGTAACAAACTTCGTGATATTCCCCATTCACCTTTACTAAAGTCGTAGTCGTCAACTGTTACGCTTTTCTTCTTCTTTTAAGTCGTTACATTCCTGACAGATTTACTAGGGTCTCCCCAAATCTATCGACGCGGAATCGGCTTTAGCCGACCAAAAAACGCTTTATGTCCACGCGATAAAAGCGAAACGACGTTTCGCGTCGGCCGAGCCAATCGACGTCTCTTTCGCCTTTTCGTCTTTTTCGCTCTTATTGCGTGGACATAAAGAGTTTTTTGATCGGCTAAAGCCGATTCCGCGTCAATAGGTTTGGGGAGACCCTTACATTCGTGGCCGTCGGATAAGGATCAGTAGTGAACCTTCATGCCGACTTTCTTGGAAAAATAATGTGTTCCCCTTGCCTTCGACACTGCAGTACTGGAGTCCGGAGTTCGTTACGTTCCGATCACATTAGGTCTCTTAATCGCCTTTTAACGACACCCACGAGTAGAGATAGGTCCGTCCTATTCTGAAATAGAATATAGCGCGGACAGCATAGATTTAAAGAGATCTAATTTGAAAATTCCTACGACTAGCGTCCATCAGTCGAAGGTCGATAGATATGTGGGGGCTGACCAAAGAAACATCTATATAGAGGCAGATGCTATATCTGACGAGCAAAGTCCAAAGGAAGATAGTTAAAAGATGTAGGTATTTAGCGTGCGACTTAATAAAACGTCGATAGCGTGATGTACAAGGCAAATGAGTTCACAATCGCTAGCAGCCCTTGTGTTACGCTCGTTTTTGGCATACGTGCTTACACGCGCGCTACATTAAATCGAACACGCGTGTACGCGCTCACTCTTGCGTGTTTGCTCGTGTTTGGTCTAAAGGACATGTTCTCGCTCGCGCTTATACGAGCTTATAAATGCGCTTCAACACTCGAAGAAAACAAAACCGCACCTGTCCGCGCGTACACGCGCTTTCAAAACGAGCTTATACGCGCGTATAAAACGCTAGTCTGAAACCGCCGTCACTGTAGTTAGACAAAAATAAATATTGTAGAGACCAGCAACGGAATTAAACTCTGGCCAGCGAAAGCTGTCCACGCATTTTTTACGAAACTTTAATCTAGTATTCTTTTTTGAGACTGTCAAAATTTACATAATTATGTATTGTCATTCTAACCCGGCTTAGATAATTTTGATATTGCTGCTTTAAGAAATAAATTAATATTTTTTGTTTAATTCGACCTCCTACCATCATGAAAATGGCAAATGTTATAAGATTATGTTAGAATAAAAATGTTTGAAGATATATCAATGCTGATCTGGTCAAAATGGTCCAAAAAATGATGCGACTGAACTCCACGTACGTACGTAAATGGGCTGACAGAGGTCATAAAATTTACCAAGGAACTGTTAAAGTGCATCATCAACTTTCAAAAATTACTACATATATAATATAGGTTGATGCAGCTCGATGTCTCGCTCGAGTATGATTTAATATGTGGAAAATCTTAATAAATATCTAACTATCAACATCGTTTAATCAGTGTACAGCAAGTGTTGTCAGCCTATTTTTTTTTAATTTGCCGCGTTTTGTCTGGGACAGCTTTCGTTGGCCAGAGTCTATCAACGAATTAGAATTAGACGATTACAATTAGAATAGTTTCTGCTTAAGATTACAAAAGTTTAGAATGCAAATCAATTTTGTAGGTATCAAATTTCATATTAAGTTTGGATACCATACCAATATAATTAGCCATTATTTCATTACATCTTAAATAATGTACAGTCGACGTGATTCATTATTAATATCGATACAGTCACCACCAGCCGGTTAAAAGGACACCGATCTTATTGTTCATAGCACAAAAGTGTACCTACACATTATTTTGACGTCTTCGTGACGTACCTATACCTTGACTATGCAGAGTAGATACATTACATTAATATCATCTTCATCTATGCATACCCTCAGCACACAAAATGTAATAAACCTGTCAAGACATGCCACCCGACTCGTCTCGCTAGCAAATCAATATGACTCTTATGATTCATACATGAGACGCAACATTTAATAATATAGAAATAGTTACAGTACCACAATTATTCTATTAGTTCCATCTCACTGAGTAAAATCATTTTTAATCTTCTACTCCACTACTTCTGGTGAGCTTACGACGTAGAAAATTCTTTGTAACATTACTCTAACAAAATAACGAAATGCTAAAAAAAAACCTTGATAAGAAGCTCCACACACCAAAAATGACGTGAATGGGATCCGACTGCAGCAGCGTCTTTGTTAATTGATGAAATCTTACAAGTTGTTTTTCTCCTATTATCAGTGAACAAACTGATCGGTACTGATCAGAAATATTGATTGTACATACAAAGTATGTGTCAGTTCCAATATAGATATTAAAAAATCCATTGAGTAAAAATCTTACACATATTTTCTATTTTACCTTACTATCTGCTAATCTAGCTCCACTAAGTAAAACATTTAACCTAGTTGTAAATAATTAAAAAATTAGAACACAAAATAGAACTACGAAAAATTGCTTTTTCCGATGCAGAGACGTTCATTATTGAAGAGTCTTGGTGCTTCATCACCCGTTCCATTTCAACATATGAATACGATGAGCTTAAATTGCTTAGCAACTGCGTTAAAGTAATGAAATTCAACCCGTATACTTAGTACTTGTTATTGAGTAGTAGCTCCATTGGTCAAAATTGGTCTTCTTACATTCTTCATCATCAGTTCCACTTAAACAAATTATGATGATTTTCAAGAGCAAATGCACGAGTTACTCCTAAATATTTGAAGAGTTCCCTCGATTTCCTTATGGTCCAATCATCAGATCCTGATTTGGTGTTTATGGGACCTAATTGAAAGCATTCCTAGACGAATGAAAAATATTTTTTTCAGATCGGTTCATAAATGTCGGGGTTCTGAGGTAACAAACAATAAAAAAAAATACAACCAAATTGATATATTATATATATTGATAACCTCCTTTTTATGAAGTTGGTTAAAATATGTTATCGTTTGGTTGTATAGTATGAAACTCTCTGTTTCTGTACAGGGATATAATATATTATTTCAAAATGTTAATGTTGATATCTGTTCTATTGAATTGGATACCGCGGATACCTACCGCTGTTATTTTCTAACTTTTGAGACAAAATTTCAATCACAAACTTCTTTACTAAGTTTTTCATTTATTTTTAAAAGATTTTGTAACACCATACGCCGCCAGACGGCGCTAGCAGTACTGCGCCGCAAGGAACGGCCAAAGTCCAACCTGCGCGGGCGGCCAACAGATGGCGCCACCAGGCAAATTAGATCGCGCTATCGTTTGGTCGAAATAGAATAAATGACCTCACCACAGCCACTCATTCCATTATGAACTAAAA
Source organism: Choristoneura fumiferana (assembly GCF_025370935.1). NCBI lineage: Eukaryota > Metazoa > Arthropoda > Insecta > Lepidoptera > Tortricidae > Choristoneura > Choristoneura fumiferana. The sequence continues at coordinate 8,105,021 of NC_133483.1, read as the reverse complement.
CTTATACGCGCTATCCTTAATGCTCTCACCTTGATTGAGACGTTTTAGTGTCTAGTGTTACTTCAGCGCCGTCATTGTCATGTCACTAGGATACTCCTACCTCAGTACCTCGGTATTGTTTAAAACTGTATCAGTCAGTTCTATCCCATTAAATTGTCCGCAACGTAGCGATCGTGGTTTTACTTTACGTTTTACTCTCTTCGTCCCTCGCCGCTTCTCCGTCTTACAATTTTGTTTTACGTATGTTTGTTTATTTCTTGATTTATGTCAAAAATTGAAAGTTGGTACCAATATACTGTGACATTGCATTTACTGTCGAATTAAATTTAAGCTGTCTGCATGTGTCAGTTGGACCTAGTCCTGGTATTTATTTCTTTCTGTAGGGTCTTATGTTAATTTTATAATCCTTGTCTGCGTTATTGTATTATTTATGCAGCGGCCGAGAACAAGTATTAAAATGTAAATGTTATATTATAAAACCTACGTGTTTGCGTGCACCGTATCAAACTAAACAAAGTTGCCGTTGAATGCAACTCGCAAGTTCTCAACTGCCGGGGTAGGGGAGATTAATTAAATTGTTTTCAGCAGTTGGCAGTAGTTTGCTGTAAAGTAGTTATAGCATGGTTTGAGCGGCTAGTAACTTATCAGAATTTGAATATCCGATCATCGTGTACGATCTTTGAACTAGTTGAGGTTATGATAAGGGGACTCTCTGGATTCTATTGATTTTAACTTATAAAGAGACTAGAGCATGATTAAAGTAGATATCACATCAGTATCGATAGTAGCTAATACTTGAGTTTCTTGAATTGTGTTTACGAGTACAACAAAATGCTAGCTGGTAGGTAATTTAATTATTACGAGGGTCATGCCAAAAGAAATTAGATACTCCATGCTCGTTGATTGATACTGGCCAGTTATACACCACCGTGAAGGCTGATTAAATAGCTATAAATTTAAAAATGGAATACTCCGGAAATCAGCGTAATATTTTTTTAAATATTATTTTTCTGATTGATTCTGACGGGAATTTGCGGTTACAATGGAACTTAGTCGACGTGATTTTCGAGTTATGATTTATTATGACTTTAAAAAAGGTTTAAAGCCCCAAGAATGCTTTGAATTTTTAGCCACGACTTTTGGTGAGTCTGCTTGTTCTCGTGCAACTGTCTTTAATTGGTTTGCTGAATTTAAAAGAGGGCGGGAGAGCTTTGAAGATGAGGCGAAGTCGGGGTGACCGCCAACCGCAGTTACTCAAGAAAATGTGCAAGCCGTGGAAAAAAATATCCGTGAGAACCGACGAATTACATACGTAGAGCTTAAGCGTGATCTAGGCATTGGATCAGCAGCACTGAAAACCATAATTCATGGACAACTGTCCCTCCATAAGCGTTGTTCGAAATGGGTGCCGCATAAACTCAACAATTTGCAGAAAGAACGCCGCGTGGATTGGTGTAAATTTATGATAAATAAATTCGATGCTGGCGAGAAGAAAACTGTGTATTATATACTGACAGGTGACGAAACATGGTTGTATAACTACGATCCTGAAACAAAGCGACAGTCAACGGTAGGGTGCTTTGAAGATGAACCGACTCCAACAAAATGTCGCCGAGCACGAAGCACACAGAAACAAATGGTTGCCTCATTTTTCTGCAAGACAGGCCATATTGCGACTGTGGTGCTAGAGGGTCAAGGAACTGTCAACTCAGAATGGTATGTGACAGTTTGTGCTCCACAGGTGCTGTCAGTTTGGTGTGACGAGCGGCCAAAGTCAGGAACCCAGCACCTGCTCTGGCACCACGACAACGCCGCCCCGCACACTTCTGCCAGAACACTCGACTATTTTAGTTCGAAAAATGTCACTATACTCCCTCACCCGCCATATTCTCCTGATCTGTCACCCTGTGATTTTTACCTGTTTCCCAAAATTAAAGAAAAATTAAAAGGAAGGCGATTTGAAACGAAAGAAGATGCCCTGGCTGCCTATAATTATGAAATTTCTGAGGTACCCAAAGAAGAATGGTCACTGACATTTTCCAAGTGGTTTAGCCGGATGAAAAAGTGTATACGTGCTCACGGTGAATACTTCGAAAAAATAGATAGCAATAATAAATAATAAACCTTGTAGTTTTTGAATATCTAATTTATTTTGGCATGACCCTCGTAGACTCAATTAAACCCTAATCTAAAGTATAAAATACAAAAGCAGGTCCGTACGGTATTTCGTTGACTATCTGTAGTCAAAATTCCTGCAAAACATTAAATTAATCTCCAAGAATGTTATTTTACGATCTGTACAAGTTAAGAGTCAATAATGTACCTTTGGGAACCATTTGAATTCACTTGACCGAAGGAAGCAGAAAAAATAAAAAGAATCTGGTAAAGGAAGATTTTAATGAAACATTTTCCCCTGATTAGAGCGGCCAATTGTGTTTGTCCTTCGTACTCTCCGTTAAAGTAAGCGAGACAACTCGACAAGAAACTTTATCGACATCAATATCAGCTAATAGCCTCTCTTTTTATCCATTAATGCTATTACGCTAATGATTCCAGGGAAACACTTCTAATTACGAAACAAAGCATTTTAATACAGATTTCTTTTGCCCTCGAAATTTCGCTCGTTACTTTTTCTACCTCCCAATTGTTTTCGGCACCGTGATTGGTTAATTAAAACGGTTATAACAGTTTAAGGGAGGGATTTAAGACGTGAGTTATCCGGGTCATTTTAATATGAGTTTAAGGGACATTTGAAAGTTTATCCTTTGCATATTTAGTCCAGTGTTTTCTTTTTTTACATAGATTAAGTATGTCGTTTTCGTTTTTATTGATTTTTATCATGTTTATCTGCAGCCTACCAAGCAAAAGTTTTCACATTGTTAAAATCTCCATGTCATATTTACACGTGTTTGATAGTAACGTAGAACATTTAATTTTATATTTATAATATAGCAAGTCAAGTAGCTGCTAGAAAAAAAAGGTCTTGATTAAGTTGGCAAACCTGGTTTATGTATGAACGTCCCACCCAAGCATTTTGACTCTATTAAACGGAGTACTGAATTGAGATAAAAACATTATTATATTCAAGGTTTTGAATCGTTATTTACACGTTTTCACCATGTTGAATATAATATCTCAAATTTATTTCTCTTCAGATTTTGCCTGTTGCTTTTTAAAATTTTCACAATACTTTTTCCTCAATCGTCAATACATATACGCCCAGTATATTGTGCACAATTATTCGTTATTTTTTGAACCGCAAAACTCAGAAGCGATTTATGTAACGTGATCAGGGACAACAAATTGTTTTCTTTTCTACGTAAAAAAATAAAATTTCATTTCGCTATCGTAACATATCATTTGTTATAGGTAGATATTTGCCAAGCTGAAACGAAATAAAACTGAAACGCAATATTCTTTAGATTTTTTTTTAAGTTATGACCATTTTAATGATATCTCATCTGTCTTCATTATAAATGCAAGCCTATATACTAAGTATATCTATTTATTAGTGTCCCTTTGTTAATTACCGTTTTTTTTTTCGACATTGAAATTCTGTACTACCATAGGTACTACTTATAGTTTTGTTTGAACTATTTGACTAATGAAATATTTTTCAAACAATTTCATTCACATATCATAATCACATTTTCATCACACTTGCTCGTCAATGATGTTATTCCATGCACAGGCTTACTGATACTGAACTGGCATACTAAAGGACAATGGCGTCAATTGTACTATGGATTAACGTATAGTTTTTCTCCCCAAGGGAGTTAGGACTTTAGTTTTAAAAAGTTAGTAGGTACGTCATTTCGGACTAAAGAGGTTGCAAGTCAGCCAACGTTTTATATACATCTTTAAAACTTAGCTATAACCCAATTTTACCCTTTAAAAATTTGCCACGCATTTTGCATTTTTTTCATGAAACTTCGATATTTTTATATTTTAAATTTATATCCAATTGTATTGCAATTTGTATATGTAATTGTATTGCAGGAGCCGTGGTGGCCTAGTGGTTTGACCTATCGCCTCTCAAACAGAGGGCCGTGGGTTCAAACCCCGGCTCGCACCTCTGAGTTTTTCGAAATTCATGTGCGGAATTACATTTGAAATTTACCACGAGCTATGCGGTGAAGGAAAACATCGCGAGGAAACCTGCACACACCTGTGAAGTAATTGAATGGTGTGTGTAAAGTTCTCAATTCGCACTGGGGCCGCGTGGGAACTGCAGCCCAAGCCCTCTCGTTCTGAGAGGAGGCCTGTGCCCAGCAATGTGACGTATATAGGCTGGGATGATGAATATCTCCACAAGAACATGCCAAGACTCGATTAAGATATTTTTTTGTATAAAAAGTCCTGAACTCATAAACAGCCTAACCCAGGAAGAAAATTAGTTTTTTTAACAAAACTCTGGCCTTTTGTGGGCTTCCATATAACTTGCTATGCTTTAATCTGTCATCTCCTAGGATAACAGGATCAAAGGAGTTTGGGCACAAATTTGTGCCTCTGGAGAGGACAGGTTAAAAGCGTTTTTTTTTTATCTTTCCTGAAAATTCTAGATGATATTGCCAATCGATTTAATCTTTGTTACATTATGAATTCGTAATTTTTACGCACTTATACGCATCGTACATACAATGTGTTTTAGTTGAATAACTGAAAACCTTAAAGTAGTTTGCTCAGAATCGAGAATATAAACTATTAGATATTTTATTTTAAATCAGGTTGTGTGTATTTCTTAAATTTCCTTTATCGCGCCCTAACTAAAGTGTACAAAGGCGACGTATGTTTATAATTAAAATAAATAAATAAGCAAGGTTCTTCTGAAAACGATGAAGGGCAACTGACAGCTACATAATACAGTGTAGAGTAATAAATCAAGTAGAATAGACTTAGCAAAACACTAGTATTTATATGAATATAATTAACAATTGCAAAATGAAACTAGAGATGAAACAGGGCTACTACAGATAAAACCAGGTATTTTTTCACTACAAACTTTATGCGAAACGTGATATAGTCCTAATAATTGGAAAGTTTAGTGAATGAATTGGTTTCGATAGGCGATGCATTGGACAAATTTGTGCAGCGGTCACTGAACGTCGACAGGATGCCGATGCAAATGATCCGGCGTCGGTTCATTACGTCAACAGTACACAGGACACATGTGCGCAGAAGGCAACTTTCAAGTTTCAGAATAAAATGTATTTGGAGAAATTAAACAATGGAAAAGTGACTCATTGGTGAAAACCACCAGATTTACATCAATATGCTCAATTTCGGGTCTCTAACGTGTAACTAAAACTTATTTTTACGAATGAGTAGGTAATTTGGTATTGGCAGTCATATTCTGGTAGTCCGGCCAGGATTGGCACAGAAATTAAACTTTGCTTGATTGTTCAGTTTAAATGGCAATGCGTTTATTTAATAGACACAACCAGATACTGCAGCTGCTGGGGACTGCACCCAACTACGAAGAAGGTGTTATTTTCTAATAATTATATAACAAATACAAAATTTCTGAGATTTAAGAAAAAGGTTTTTACGGGTCTCTGCACAATTTGTATCATATAATAAATAAATTGTGTAATGTAATGAGTTGATGCGTTTGATGTATCTAAACTATTTTGTTTACTACTAGCATTTTTTGGACCATCATTGCCTGAGAACATTTTTAAAAATATTTAAGAAGTAAAGTCTTTTTAGAGTAGGTACGTTTACACATCGGTTACGTGTGTTATTTCAAAAATCAACTCATTATTTAATTTACTTGAAATCGGTGGCTAACCAATTAATACTGTTCCATCTTGTGCTGTGGCATCGGAAATTAATTCCCGCGGGATGTGGCAACACTGGGTTATTGCGCACGTCGAATGCGTCGCGTTATTACTGTTTGACTGTGTTGATAACGGTTAAGTTCGTCGGGATACATTTTTGGGATCCACAGAGCGAGTATAACATAATAATAAGTAAATAAGAATAGTACTTATGTAATGTATAGATCGGTATGTGTATGTCTGAAACTGCATAGACGAATGAGATTGGGAGGCTTAATAATAAGCCTTCTCATTCTGAGAGGAGGCTTGTGCCCTGCAGTGGGAGTGCAGAAATTTGATTTAAGTCCAAATTAAAATGGTGTATTAACTTGAGTTGATGCTGATGCTGGTGTTGGTCTGGGAGTGCGATTTATGTCGGCGGCCGATCGTAAAATCCGCCAAATCACGAAAATCCTAGGCATATCGTGAAATGGCGCCATTCCATGATTTCCTAAAAGTTGGCCAGGCATTCACGATATGCCTGAGAAACAATACGGTAGATCGATTAGAGCAACGAATTCGTCGATATTTCTAGCTCTATACCGGGCACATCGTGATATGCCGAAAAAAAGAAAAATTTATGTACGACGAGCGAAGCTCGGAGAAGTTAGTATATATTGTGACCACAACGCACGAGCCGAGAGAGCGCAGCGAGCGTGCCGCGGTAGCGGTCGTCGAAGTGTCAGAACCGATATGGTGGCGTTTCATGATATGCCTAGGAATTTCATGATCTGCCTAAACGTCACTAGGCAAGTCGTTGAACGGTGAATTTTGAACGATATGGCGGATGTCTAGGAATTTCTTGATCTGGCGGATTTTACGATCGGCCGCCGACATATAGACCGAGATGATGATGATGATGATGATGATGATGATGATGATGATGAATAATTTGCAATGGTTGGGAAGATGGAAGATGGAGTTAAGTAGTTTAGCAAATAAGTCCTTTGATAACCATTCATTGAGAGAATATTAAACTGTCGTAATAAGTTGATTTGTCATAAATATTGCTACAGCAGATTTTTTATTGTACCTAATTGAACTCACAAAATTCATCAAATTAAAGCAACCTTAATCAAAACTTGCAAAAACTGTTCATATTTAACAAAGGTAGGTAAGCAAAATTTCCCGCTCGCAAGTTTCATTATGCAAACGCTCGGCTCTTCACTTATGTTAATAAAATTAAACGTAAGTACATATTAATCACTAAAAGTGCAGTGAATTAAGGTTCGGCCCACGAGGCGATTGCAGGCAATTCGTTAACTCGCCCGAAGCGCGCTGGCGCTTTTATGCTCATAGATGGAGCTGTTTCAGCGAAACCGCAAGCAGACTATGTACCCTATTTACCGACCCATTGGCTTGTGGTTAGTGAACCTGACTATGAAGCTTGAGGTACCGGGTTCGATCCCCGGTCGAGGCAGGTATTGTATTCGAATAATACGAACAGCCTATGCATATTGCTCTTTAGCCTTGGACGTTTAATCGTGGTGTATTCCACTATATATGAACTTTAGTGACTATCCAGATGCATGACAGTTATGTTTATTGCAACACGTTTCTCTGCCTGTCCATAAGTGAAGTGGTTGACTGGCGAATCTTTTGACTGAGTTTTGGAACATCCGACGTTCTAAGCACTTGGTGCGTAATCCTCGAGGCAGGTATGCCTCTTTAGCATAATATGAAATCTATAGTTGTATGTTTAGCAGTTGCCTGATTCATAAACAATCTTTGCTTAGTTTGGAAAGTCAATTGGTGTCAGTTGATAATCAAAAATGAAAAATGAAAAGTTTTTATTGATTCAGAAACAGTGTAACATAAAATACAGTGTCAGCGGGGCCCCAAACTAGGCAGTGCCTGTATCTTGGGCGCCCTGACGAGTTGGTATTCCAAACAAAAAACTAATTACAGTGTTCTTAATAGGTACAGAGGTAGTTCAGAAGAAACAGAATTAAACCTTCCTAATAGATACTACCAATGCCACAGTATAACATACTGATAAAAAATAAATAGAAAAGGGTGTGTGTGTGTATGTGTGTGCGTACGTGCGCTTGTGCGTGTTTGTGTGTGTGTGTGTATATTTATTTATTAATTTATTATTTAACGTAGGTATGTTATGAAACGTTCAATATTATCTGCAAAGATTTTATAATCGTCCACCCACTGGAACTTTACTTTTTTCGAGATAAATACTAACTTTCATCCTCAGGGTCGCAAATGATCGAGCACTTCTTACCAATCAGCCGCCGCGCGGTGAAACAAACTTTGAAAATCGCAAGCGCAACTTCCGCGCGATCGCGCGAATAAAGAAATTAACGCCGCAGAAATACATTTAATATTTTTTATTTCCGGCAATGTAAACACTTGGGCATTATTGCCGCTTCGCATGAAAAACACGGCGCGAACGCGTCCGGACTGTTAGGTTATTGCTTCCGTTTTTGCGCTCGAGTCCGCTTGCGCCAAATAAAAATGTATAAAATGTCTACCGTGTATTGTTAATACGGCTCATATATTTCCTTGTAACTATTGTCTGCGTTATATATCGTCGCAGACGCGTAATTGTTTCAAATTTTTGGAGGAAGGTGGGTGAGAAATTTTGATTGCGCTCGTTTTTTGTAACGTTACAATTGCAGTTGAAAAAGTTAAATGCATACTCGTACTTGGTAATGCTCGAAGATGAGGTGTTAGTTTTAAACATAATAGTTTTGTACAGCGAGAGGCTGATCGATTGTCAAATTATTTTGCTTGTTAAGAGAATTTGAAAATAGCTAATCCGTATAGCGAAAAGAAGTGGTGAAAACGACTGTCGTTTCAAGTGTGTTACACAATCAATATGCATACATCGTTATCGCGGGAGCAAAAATGATTTGACAGTACTGAATACTACTGAAAGATTATGACAAATAAACAACACAGAAGTGACGACAACATTTAATGCCTACGAGTTCAAAAATAATCAACTTTATTTCTAATATCAGACCTCCATACTTGACTTGATTACTAACGCAATGCAACGCAAACTCTTGAGTCACTTTTCCTATTTGACACTTGCATTTATAAATTATTCGTAATAATAACTGTTTTCACAACATAATTACAGTGTTTTTAAAATGCCGCGAAGGAAAAAAAAACCTACGATGAATTTGTGGAGTTGTGGATAAAAGATTACACCGAATTACAGGCTCGCGATGCAAAATAATGTTTCTGTAAGTGCAACGTTAGTTTCCGTCAAACAAAATCTACTGCAGAGCGACATTTCAACTCGCAATTTCAACTTCTTAGATGCTTAGAACTTGTAGGGAGAATATATCCGTTTTTAGTATAAAGACATTCTGTTATATCTTTTCTTTAACTGATTTGTTTTTGCTCCCGCGATAACGATGTATCATTAGACATTAAGGCCTGTGGACGCACGTAACGAGAGTTGCGTACGAGTAAATACCTACCCACAATAATGTCCCAAGATTTATCAACCACGAATATAGCTTGATAAAAACACAGTGGTAACTGTATACTTGACCTAAATATTTTTGCTGTGCCTTTTTTACATTTAGATTGAGTATTTTGGTGGGCCCTGATTCGAACCTATTTGGTATCAAAGTCGGACTCGTAAAGTCCGGCCAGACTTGAATAGTAAAAAGCTTACCTTGGATCTGTGATTCCATTTGATTGGAAGCACAGAAACATGGGTTTTTCAATTCCGACCCGACATGTCTCAGGTTGCTTTATAAATTTCATAATTGAATAAACTTTAATATGAACATTATTGATTATGCATAATAATAAGCGAAATTTGTTGCATAGATTATTTTTCAGAAAAAAAAACGTTTGAAAAGTAGAATAAGTAGTAATTATTAAATTGAATTCCAACAGGCTTTCAATTTATTTTTTTTAATAATGGCAAACGAGCAAGTGGTTTCCTGATAGTAAGAGATCACCACCGCCCATAGACAACTGCAACACCAGGGTATTGCAGATGCGTTGCCAACCTAGAGGCCTAGGATGGAATACCTCAAGTAGTTATTTCACCGGCTGTCTTACTCTCCACGTCGAAACACAACAGTGCTTAATGCGTCTATCGTTTTGTGAATAAACATTAATAGATAAAAGCGTAAATTTGCAACAATTTATTTTAGCAAATTGGAACAATTTGATGACAATAATTATATGAATTTATGATGCATGCAATTGCTAATGAACAATATTAGCAATAAAATTAGTAATTTCAACTCGAATGTTTTTGCAATATTTATTTTCTGTGAATTAAATGAAAATGCAATCCCTATTCAATTCAGAATGCAGTGCAGGTGGTAGGACCTTGTGCAAGGTCCGCCCGGATTGCTACCACCATCTTGCTCGCTAATCCTGCCGTGAAGCACCAGTTCTTGCACTGTTGTGTTTCGGCGTGGAGAGTAAAACAGCCGGTGAAATTACTGGCACTTGAGGTATCCCATCTTAGGTCTCTAGGTTGGCAGCGCATCTGCAATATCTGCAATACCCCTGGTGTTGCGGTTGTTTTTAATGGGCGGTGGTGATCTCTTACCATCAGGAAACCCACTTGTTAATTTGCCATCCAAATAAAAAAACATAAAAAATCATCTGCTCAAAACAATTTCACATTAAATTTATTTTTCGTGATCGAAAGTTCAAGGTTCCAATTAAAGGATGCGGTTAGAGTAAAACTTTTGAGTAAAATAATTGCACCAAGAGTCGAAGGCTGAATAAAAATGGCTACATTTGACATACCGCGTAAGAATCGGAATTAGACAAATTCGGCCGTTAAATTAAGGCCATTCCGGGTGGGGCCGGAATTCGATTTGGGGTAAATCTCCCGGCGGCAGGGAATTTTCCTTAACCGAAGCTTCTAAACTTAAGCGTCTTGCACGTGATTGGTTAAAAATAGAAAGTGTATTTACTTCTAATTTGATTTTAAATTGGATACAAATGGATGGCGATTTTTTCTACGTAATCCAGCCAAGTACCTAGAGGCGCTCGGAGTAAATTATTCAGCTTAGCGGGCGAAACGAAAATTGAATCAATTGATTGAAACAATATTAAAATTTCAGAAGGTTGTGTCGGGTTACGGACTAACTCTGCTTTTAGCTGGGATTATTGATAACTTTGCCTAATACCTTGCTTCGGGGTTACATCCACAGTAAAGCTTCACCAGTCCTTTTAGGTAACTTTACATAATTGACTTGATCACCTTGTCAAGTAAACTTAAAAATGTACCAATTAGCTGCACGTACCATGAGCCAAATAAGTGGTCTATTGATTTTTAAACAATATCCTATCAAATGAATATGTCGCTAAAGTCGAACTTTCAAGTTGACAGACACGTCTATTGGCATTTTTGTTTTGTGACATGCAAACGTTTATCAACTTTAGGGTGGTAGACCACGTAAAACTTGGCTGATGGTTTTTTTTTCATGGTTTTTAGTCATTTTTAGCCAAAGTGCATCTCACAACGATTCCATTAAGCTCAAACACGGCATAGCTATATTATTTTATAACAGAATACCGGTACCTACGGTCCTCTTTATCAGGTGCAGTTCACCAAATGATACTTTTTGAATGTAAATACTTTGACTGGTGTTAAAAATTCCAAAATCACTATAAGTGTGCTTTAAAAATTCGAGGGTTGCCCTCGATTTCTCTAAGATCCCATCATCAGATCCTGACTTGGTGTCAATGGGGCCACCTCGGAAGTATGTCCTTAAGAACAAAAAAAGAATTCTGAAATTCGGCCTACAATTGGCGGAGTTATCGTGTAACAAACACCCAAAACAAAACATACAGACGAATTGAGAACCTCCTCCTTTTTTGAAGTCGGTTGAAAGTTAAACTAAATTTAATTCAAATTATCAAATCAACTTAAAAATACTCACGTCTTTTATGTGCACCATCATTCAAGTGCACAGTCTAACCTAAGGACTGGACAATCCACTCTCCCATGATTGCTGTTTAGGAGGTAGGTTGTAGTCCCCGTCTCACGAGACTTAGCGAGGGTGTGCGTTTCCACGTTTGCATGTTGAGCCAGAACACGTCAGTGTTCTCCGCCAACATGTCAGTTGCGCTGCATTACCGGGGCAGTCCCAACAGCATCCGTAATAGGTACATTGTTGTATTGGACGCCAAGGGATGGACCTTATCGTAAGTATATTTTTTTGGTCAAAGTAGAACATGGTAATTTTAATATTACGTGAGCACCTAGAAAACTCTACGAGCCAGCATATTGGATCTCAACGCCAGCGCCCTTCTCTCTCACTGTATAATTATCAAGGTGATCTGAAAGCTATCCGAAAGGCTCTCAGTGACCCAATGTCAAAGGTACCTACTTAAACTCAGTTACCCATTTCAAAGGGACCGTTTAACACGAGTACTGAAACCGATTTAAGTTTTTGGTTTTATAACGAGCAATTTGCTTTTCTGAATATTTTACTTCGGGCCGTGAGAGAAAAATGTGAGTGAGAAGAGGGTGAGGAAATATGTGAGAGGTATGAACTGGACCTCTCATATATTTCCACAAGCAAGGTACGTCGAGGCAAGCGCGCCAGCAGGGGGTAAACACGCCTACCATTAAAATATTGAAAAGTACGATAAGCATTAATAACAATCTCTTACAACCACGCACCTAAGACCTGACCTAAGACCTGTAAGATGTCATTAGTAGTGCAATATCAATTTATTTATTTATTATTTATTTTTCGATTTGTTTACACGGTATTACAGCGAACCAGCAATACACCGAGAAAACTATACTATCAACTAAAAACAATTATAATATAAATTACAATAACAATATTAACAGCAGAAACAAATAACACTTACAAATGACACTTATGAGTAGGTACCAAACTTTTACGCGTAGGTACGGTGGTCTGCCTTTTGTCCATCGCCTCACAAAACCTCAGACATTCTCGGCAAACAGCTACCCATTTCCACTCAAAAAGGTCACATTCAGGTACCTACAGACGCCAAGAGAGCATTCAGAAGGGTATCGATACTTTTCGATATTTTAATGGTAGGCGCGCTTACCCCCGTGCCGGCGCGCTTGCCCCGACTTACCACATCTAAAGCAACATCATCATCTAAATATAATCGCTTTGTTTACTTTGATGTTTTATTTATTATTTATTTATTTCGAAAATACAAACTGTAACATAGATGCACAGAAAAACCAGAGAAAGAGACCAGCGCTGGGAATCGAACCCAGTACACTACCACTGGACAGGAGTCTTTGTCTCTTGTTTAGTCACTTAAGCAGCGATACTAGCGACATCTATGTTTTAGCCCTCATCGAGAAACTTTCACATTCCATCGGAACTAACCGCTCACCCGGACAAGAGATGTCGCTAATTAACCAATCAAATTAAGATTGGTTTTTGGAGTCTTTTTGTATTTTTTATTTCAACTCCAAATTTTTGTTACTTTTACGGTCATCCCGTAAAATCCATATCGATAATACTTATTTTTTGTATTTTAGCACGCACGCGCTTAATAGTAGCACATGTCCTATACACACATGCTAGTAGTTAGCATTTGCTCAATAGTAGCATGCTTTCGTGCTAGTAACGAGCATGTCTACCATGCAGTACCTGTAAATAGAATAGAAAAAATATATAAGTAGTCACAATAAGTTTATAAAGCTTTACAATCCCGATTTAGTAATTTTGCGCGCATAAAACCTTCGCATTTACAGGCAAGTTGAATGAAATCCTTCACTAAAGACCAAATTTTAATGCACCTCTGCTGTATGTGGCACCATATAAATCAAGTGTCAAAATATCTTGGACGGCTACATTAAAATCAACATTGCTCGAGAAGTTATAATTAAATTATTTGTTAAATTTTACATTTCGCGTTTGCTAACTCGTAGTGCCAACCAATTAACGAAGTCGTGACTCTCGTTAATTTGGCTGTTCATACAATACATCATATAAATATTACTGTATAATGATTACCTACCTACGTTCCATTTCGTTTACCCGAAGAAGTCAAATAAGCTACTCCGGTGATTGTGAATTTCTGACAATAAAGGCTATTTGATACAAATGTCGAAGTAACAACAAACTCTTAGGGGCTGTTTCACTATCCATTGATTAGTGTTAACTGACGGTTAAATGTGATGCCGTCTCTGTTTGTTTTGTTGGAATAGACGGAGACGGCATCACATTTAACCGTCAGTTAACACTAATCAGTGGGGGAAACAGCTCCTTAATCGGTTACGTTTATTCTGATCTTTAAACGTTTGTAATAATTTACGATACATTTTACATTTAAGATATACATATAACATCTACGACATTCGTATATAAGGGAAATGGATTAAAAAATTTAGAAATGCTTGAAAACTTTTTATCGATAGAAATAAACTTTCCTGATTAAAAGAAAAAAAACAGACTTTTAAAGTAGCATCAATTAATTTAAAAAAAAATGAGTTTTCTTTACCGCCAAATTACGGTCGCTTACGGGTTGTTCATAGCCCAGAACAAAAAAATTAAAAAAAAAATATGTGTCTGACTCGGGTAACACTATTTATTTTACCGGCACGAATAATACCGACATGGAAATCATCATCATCATCATCCCAGCCTATATGCGTCCCACTGCTGGGCACAGTCCTCCTCTCAGAACAAGAGGGCGTGTCATTAAATATCATGTCGGTATTTCGATGTCGATATTGTCCGTCCGGTAAATAGGGTCACCCTTTGACTCGTTCGTTTTGACGGGTGGCACTCTTTAAAGGCCCAAATAATACCGACATGGAAGCACCGACCCTTTTTTTTTCATATACACACCCATAGCAACCGACATGAGCTTTTTTTTTATTATTTGAATACTTCTCTTCCTAACCCCTTTAATGAAATGATTTTGTGCTTTCTATTTGCATTTGCACCGCATTTCAGTGTCACCGCTATCGCTAAAACGGAACATGTATGAAATATTCCACTAATAAACGTATTTGGTAAACAGTAAGTTCCCGGGATATTATGAAAGTTTTTCAACTACAGCGAGCCATGTTTATGAAGCTGTTTAATTCATGCTTTCCCGCGACGGCCGGTCGGATAAAACTGAGATATGTTGGAAAAAATCCAAGACTTTCCATAGGACGGATATATGATGCTAATGATGTTTTGCAGTAGGTTGGATACTCATTCTTGCGAGTATTTTATGTTGATAATAAGGTTTTTTATTCAATCAACCGTATTATTGTTTTATTTGAATACAAGCGGATCATCACAAAATCACTCCAAAACACAAAAAATGGGTTCGAGAATGAACATGAAATTTAACTAAGAATCATTAAGAATCAATGCTCGTTTGGGTGCTCACGCATCAAAATTCCACAGATACGAAATTTGCTTTAACAAAACAGTGTACATACTTCAAAAAAAAAGAAGGATGTTCTATAATCTTACTGTATGTATTTTTGAGCGCATCATAAAGTGTTTATGATATGTTCTTAAATAGACGGTGGTAATAAATTAACATCAGCGACAAATAATTCAAATTCACTTTAAAAATTTGCTAGTAACAAACTTCCATCATTTATAAGAAAAAAATAGTGTTGGAATGCCTAGAAATCAAAATTATAACGAGTATCGTTTGTCGTGCTATCTCGTTTAAAATGGGTAAGCATCGCTGCATTGATAAGGTTGTAACTTATCACTTTATCACACACTGACCAGTGATATCACTATTGACGATAAATGGCTATTTTCATGAGTGTATTTCAATAGTATATTTTGTCGAAATCACTTTTGCGCGACATGATTGGATTTATCTCCATGGATTTAATGTGATAAGTACCTACCGGGAGTTAATAATACGAGTAGCAAATAACTTATGATAAATCGTAAGGTACATGTCGAGTGTGTTTGTATGTCGGGCGTAGTTTAATTATTATAATACCCAGCCTTATTTTTTATACATTTCGCCGTGGAACCAAAATCTATAGGATACTTACTTCCCATAGACCTAGAATCAAGAAATTTGGCAAGAAGAAATTTCTTACAGCATAAGTAAAGGAAAAAATCCGAAAATCGCTAATTTGTTGTTGCAATAAGTACCAAAAACAATATTTTTTTTGATTACAATTTTTTTTTCATTCGAAAGCGATGGTTTACTTCGACACTGCGTAGATCAAGCTGGCGTAGTAAGTAATACACGCGTGGACTACGGTGCAGGAGGCCCTGAGTTCGAATCCTAGAATAGTAGTAACATTTTTTTTGTTTTCGTTTATTTACTTTTCTTTTTCCTGTTAAATATTTTCCATTTTTGATATTGTGTAAAATATTTTTATTTTATCATCAGTATCATCCCAGCCTATATACGTCCCACTGCTGGGCACAGGCCTCCTCTCAGAACAAGAGGGCTTGGGCCATAGTTCCCACGCGGGCCCAGTGCGGATTGGGAACTTTTTATTTTATATTTTAGAGGAAAAAACAATCGGATAAAACTTTTTCTCGAGACTCCATCAACGATCTATTTACATACAGATTTGTACGGAACCTTCGGTGCGCGAGTCCGACTCGCACTTGGTTGTTTTTTTTACAATAAACTTACCAGATATGCATTTAAGAAAATTTGCCGCCTAAAGAAAATCCCGAATAATATATGGCGAAATCTCAGAACAAACGTGACGTGATGAAAGGGATTGTGAGCTAATACCTTATAAAATATCGCAACGAAGGAATAAAGCGCTATCTGGCAGTAGTCCGTCAATCTTATTGTCATTCAATTTGAATTCTCGCGCAGGGTCGGTTTTTGCGATGCCAAGGCATGCGGCCATAAGGTTAGAGAACTAAGTAGCGAGCAACAGATCGCTTTAGCGGGGCACAGATTTTAGAAATGTGTTGAGTGATGTAAAGTCACCCCGGATTCTGTCCGTGTTTTACGGCACTGTACCTAGGAGTGGAATAAACGATCGATAACATAATGGTTGCCAATCAAATCAAATTGAAACAATTTCTAGACGAGTTATTAACCTCTATCTAAATGTTGAAACCATACAACTACTTATACAAACCATCATCTATAGAAGTCATTGGTTTTGCGGGCGATAGGACCTTGTAAAAGATCGCTCGTTAGCATCATCTTGGTTGTTAATGCGTGTGCTGCTGTATTCCGGCGTGGACAGTAAGACAGCCAGTGATATTGGCACATGAGGTGCTATATCTTAGCCATTTTGGCGTTCAACGCATCAGCAACCCACTGGTGTTGCAATGTTTATAGTATTAGTAAAATATTTTTAATTACCTACCTTTGCATTTCGACTAGATACTTAAACTTACGATTCACATTATCAGTCACCACATACTAATAATTAGATTCGTGACAAGTAGAAAGTGTGAATTCATAAGATTCCTCCTGAGTTTATCCTAAAACGTCTTTTGTAAAATCCTTCAAAATCTACCTCTTTTGGTACACCACGTTCCGCCGTTTCTCTGGCCAGCTCCGACACTGTCGGTCGAGAGAAACGTAACATTTGTCACTGCATCGGAATCTGTTGAATTAGACGCTCCAAGGGTTCCCAGAGATGGGAATTCGAACGTTTTTTGTTTCTTAGGAGCTTTTTCTGCGAACGTGCCTCGATTTCCTTACATAGGGTGAAACGGGGATCGCAATTTGGCCTCCAAGTTGTTAATTAACTGATTGAAAGGTATTGGATGTTTTTTTATGTTCATTTATGCTTTAGTGTTTTATTAGATCAGCTATTTAATCGGCCTCTGATTCAGCTGACATTACATTTGCTTTTCAATAGAGTGCGCGCCGTTGTAAGTGACGTTTGAATTGTTTTTAGGGTTCCGTAGCCAAATGGCCAAAAATGGAACCCTTATGGATACGTCATGTCTGTCTGTCTGTCTGTGCCGTCCGTATGTCACAGCCACTTTTTTCCGACACTATAAGAACTATACTGTTGAAACTTGGTAAGTAGATGTATTCAGTGAATCGCATTAAGATTTTCACACAAAAAGAAAACAAAAACAATAAATTTGGGGTTCCCCATACGTAGAACTGAAACGCAATTTTTTTTTCATTAAACCCATACGTGTGGGGTAGATAATTTACACCGGGTTAAAACTAATTTAAGAACTAAATCGAGATTCATTCTTTCCTGCAAGTGTCATTGAGGTCGTATTTAACATGGCCACTCGTCGTAACTTTATTGAAAAATAACCTATTAACACAAATACCACTAAACAATACAACACAAATAAAAAAAACCACTTCCACTTACTGATAACGTAAAATACCTTAAATCCAGTGTTTGTGTCACAGAATACAGCGGGTGTGTAGTTTGTGTGTGCTAAAATATCCCAAGGTAAGCCGATGTACGTGTGTGTGGTAAAAAAAATATGGTGGTGCCAGTTTTAAATTAAGTGTGTTTCTTATTTTTCAGTTAACAAATATTTTTTGAGTTAATTATTGACCAAATTTTAGCAATTACACAACAGTAATTTTAAATATTTGATGTAAAGGTAATACGACCGGATAAATGGACTTTTATTGACTCTAGTTAATTAAAATACAGAAGTACACACAAGCATTTTGTATCTTCTTCATAATGAAATTAATCTCAATTCGAGTGCCACTTTTTCCTCATCCGAAAGTAATGAAATGAACGATATTAATGTGCAACGAAGAGAGATTAGTGAAATCGAAACGAAATGCAAAAATCATATAAATTAACTGCTACTCTGGCTGCGAATAATTTTTTCATTGTTATCCCGCGGGAACTTTGCATTTTCCCGCAAAAACGATCCTATGATCCCAGGGTATCAAACCATTTTCATGAGTATCAAATACCATTTAAATCGGTTTAGCGTGAAGAGTTAACAGACAAGAAGTAGGTAAAAGAGTGCGGACTAAAAAGTTCGATGTCGTGTTAAATGGTCGTTAACGATAAAATTGACTGATTGATTGTTTCTTGACAGTTGCAAAACCATTTAGAAATAAATAATATCACAACAAAGTTTTTGACATTGGATATTTTTTTGTAATGATTGCACTTCTGATATTATTATTCTTATTTTATTAATTATCTAAAGCTATAATATGTAAAGTAATCCTGACATGGATATTGCAGTAATAATTATAATTAATTAAGTAGGTTAGGTTTTTGTGTTTTCAAGATGAATCGTTATTTGTACCTAGTATTTTTATTTTTTTATGGAGGTCTAACCTAATGTGTAAGTATTTTGGTTATTACTGACACTTGCATGTGCTGTAAATAAATAAATAATAAATAAATAAAAAAC
>NC_133483.1:8060414-8085840 GCF_025370935.1 Choristoneura fumiferana | reverse complement strand
GTTCAAAGGTTTCCAAAACCTGTAACTTTCTCAGTTGATGATATAACTTTTCAAAATTTTGCATTGGTTCCAAAGAAAATATTTGCTTTCTAACACTGTATTCATGGAATTTAGAAATTTCTTATAGTTTTTGAGAAAATTGCAGATACACTACTATAGCGTATTTTACATCTTGTAGTTGTGCGGTATACTGAGCTAATTACCACTTGCTCCAGTATACGGCGTAATGCGTAGATTACTGAATCTAACGATATTTTATATTGTATATGAATTTTTAGATGAAATACTTATATGCTTGCAATGAACAATAAAACAGATGCTTTTACCTTCATCTATTGATTTATAAACGTTTTTATCACTTGCATCAATATACGCTAACATTAGCATGTCACTTGTACCAATATACGCTAGTAATGTTTAAACGTGCCTATACAAAATACAGAAATATACCTTTATAAAAAACCTCACTTGAAATAAAATGGTTTTATTAAGAAAAGTAATTGTATTAAGTGCTTTAAATTAATGGAAGCACATTCAATGGATTCGTATTCTGTTCAAATGTGTACTCGTATTTTATTGTGAAAGGTTCCTCATGTGATCGCACCCATTTGTATCCACATAACGGTTAGCTTTTTGTGCCTCTTCAGGGTTCCGTACCCAAAGGGTATAACGGAAACCCTACTTCTGTATACTACTTCGCTGTCCGCCGTCTGTCACCAGGCTGTATCTCATGAACCATGATAGTTTAGACAGTTGAAATTTTCACAGATTATGTATAACTGTAGTCGATATAATATATATAATAACAAAAAATAGAACAAATAAATATTTAAGGGGGCCCCATACAATAAATGTATTTTTGCATTTTTTTGCTAATCCTAATGAAGTTGTATAGATGGTATGGAACCCTCGTGCGCGAGTCTGATTAGCACTTTGCTTAAGCCAAGCTTTGACATGAAATATTGAGTCAAAGTTAAAATATCTTTATTCAATTTAGATTGTAACAAGCACTTTATGAATGTCAAAAAAATCTACCACCGGTTCGAAAAAACCTCTGTTGAGAAGAGTCTGGCAATAAACCTAGGTATATTTTGTAAACAGATTTACAATCATATTTTAGTGATATCTATACATAACAAGTATTTAGCACAACTCATATTTAAAACAGTTCTCAATTCGCTATTTGGAGTAAGCACTCGCCATATGCGGATCGGAATTATTTCAAAATTTCCTATCCATGATATAATCATTAATTTTAATAATACGCCTTATATATTAATGTTCTTGACAATAGATTTAAATTTGTGTCTGTTTCTGAGTCTTGGGAAACTTCTATAACTTCATACGGTTTACCCGATTTCCCATATACATAGCCAGGTACCATTTCTTAGGTGTGTATAAAAAATGTGTATAGGGTGTTATTAAAACCCTGTACTATACTTAAACCACATTAGGGCTACTAATTACTAATATGATCCAAGTAGAAAAATACTGTGATTCGAAAAAAAAAGTTTTGTATGGAAGTGGAGTCGCAAAAAGACTTCTAATTTCGATGTTTTCCCACTTATATCGTATTAGTAATCAGTAGCCCTAATATGGGTACAGTATAGTACAGGATTTTTTTTATCAACCTGTAGGTATATTGAAATTTACTGTTCTCATTTTATAAAGCATGCATGCTTCGCCTTCTTTTTGGGGATGCTCAACTACCAAATGCAATGTAATACTGCAATGTTATATTTATAGCACGCGTACATGTAGGTATAGCCGAGGAAACTGAATCACGTACTGGTACTGGGGTGGAACCGTTGTACTACCAATGTTATGTTGACATCCATACATTTGCCAAAGAAATCATAGCGAAATAGATCACGAAAAGGTTTCACATTGGATTTAGTTTCCATGACTGTCTATGAGAAATACGGCTATTGTGTCTTGCCCTCCGCAATGGCAGATCAAACATGTTTTTTTTAATATATACTATCAAATTATTGTTCGTAGAACAGTTTAAACGGTCCGCACGCAGCGACGGCTAGCGCGTACACTGAGGCAACTGCCAGTTACACTGGACTTCCCCGGCCCCGCGACAATATCGGTGCCGCGTATAGTGGTGCATGTCGGTTGCCTCAGTATACGTTGTACCGATTAGCAAAACGGTGTTAGATGCATTCATATACGTCACTTTATTTCCAAAACTAATAGGAATATCCGTGCAAATTTTTGTGGTAGGTAAATAAGGAAATATTAATCACAAAATTGCAAAAAACTAAAAATCAGAAATTTGTCACTTGTACCAGTTACGTAGGAGGTATCGATATGACAGAAATAATTGTGACGAGGGTAGTTTTTAGCCGGCAATGGCTACTACGCTGAGTAGCCGAGCTGCAAGAGTGCTGGCGCATCGTTCACGATTGGCTTTCCGTTCGAACTCACCTTGTTAACGAGCTACAGATTTGGTTCGAAACATGTCGGGCTTACCTCGACTACGTGAGTTACCTGTGTATTTTAATAAATATTAGAAAAATGTTTTACTCCTGCATTTTCTACTTTTTCTTGCAAATAATGGTACTTTGGCATTTAGGGGCTGTTTCACCATCCATTGATTAATGTGAACTGACGGTTAAATGTGATACCGTCTCTATTTGTTTTGTCCGAATAGACGAAGACGGCATCACATTTAACTGATGATGTGAACTGACAGTTAAATGTGATGCCGTCTCCGTCTATTCGAACAAAACAAATAGAGACGGTATCACATTTAACCGTCAGTAACACTAATCAATGGATGGTGAAACAGCCCTTTAATGTCTTAAAGTGACTTAGCAATAAAATATGTAAGTACCTCGGTAAAACTCGTTTACATATTATGGTCAGTATACACACTCTCATCTATGCATATGGTTTTAGTTAGGTCCGACGGGAACTATGAAATTTCCCAGGATACAAAAGGAATTACTTTCGTATTTGTGATATTTATTAATAAGGACGTTGCTTGATTCTCTGGCTGTAGTAGGTATAAATAAATCTTTCTTTAGAGATTTTAATTCATGACTAATCGAAATAATTTCAAGCAGCGCGAATTAAATATTGCCAGCTGGTATAATAATGCGAGTATGTACAAATTTTATTCGCGTAAAGCTTGCACTTTTTAATTAATTACTACGAGTATCTTAGGAATTAAGCTCCCAAGTGCCACGAGTTGACTCTCCGACTATACTTTTATGCTTACGTGAAGCAAATTCATACACATCCATGTCATCAATCTCTGCTAATTACGGCGTCAACAAAACTTCAAGTCAGCGTTAACGTGTTCACAAATAAGCCTGAACTTTGATATCCGCACGAAGTTCCTCGAAAATGCTAGCGTCATTAGTATTCAGCTGCCAAGAGTTGGGCTTGGATTGAAAATTTCTATTACGTATTAGTATGAATATACTTATATTTAAAAACTATAGACTTATTTGAGTGGAGTTAATTAGAGACTATATCCTCTATATTTATTATTTACCAAACAAAATTGTACGGCTAAATTTCGTGTCACAGCGGAAATTTTCTAGTCAGTTGTTTTTTATTTATTTATTTACAGCACATGCAAGTGTCAGTAATAACCAAAATACTTACACATTAGGTTAGACCTCCATAAAAACAATAAAAATACTAGGTACAAATAACGATTCATCTTGAAAACACAAAAACCTAACCTACTTAATTAATTATAATTATTACTGCAATATC
Source organism: Choristoneura fumiferana (assembly GCF_025370935.1). NCBI lineage: Eukaryota > Metazoa > Arthropoda > Insecta > Lepidoptera > Tortricidae > Choristoneura > Choristoneura fumiferana. The sequence continues at coordinate 8,082,105 of NC_133483.1, read as the reverse complement.
CATGTCAGGATTACTTTACATATTATAGCTTTAGATAATTAATAAAATAAGAATAATAATATCAGAAGTGCAATCATTACAAAAAAATATCCAATGTCAAAAACTTTGTTGTGATATTATTTATTTCTAAATGGTTTTGCAACTGTCAAGAAACAATCAATCAGTCAATTTTATCGTTAACGACCATTTAACACGACATCGAACTTTTTAGTCCGCACTCTTTTACCTACTTCTTGTCTGTTAACTCTTCACGCTAAACCGATTTAAATGGTATTTGATACTCATGAAAATGGTTTGATACCCTGGGATCATAGGATCGTTTTTGCCCGGGAAAATGCAAAGTTCCCGCGGGATAACAATGAAAAAATTATTCGCAGCCAGAGTAGCAGTTAATTTATATGATTTTTGCATTTCGTTTCGATTTCACTAATCTCTCTTCGTTGCCACATTAATATCGTTCATTTCATTACTTTCGGATGAGGAAAAAGTGGCACTCGAATTGAGATTAATTTCATTATGAAGAAGATACAAAATGCTTGTGTACTTCTGTATTTTAATTAACTAGAGTCAATAAAAGTCCATTTATCCGGTCGTATTACCTTTACATCAAAATATTTAAAATGACTGTTGTGTAATTGCTAAAATTTGGTCAATAATTAACTCAAAAAATATTTGTTAACTGAAAAATAAGAAACACACTTAATTTAAAAACTGGCACCATATTTTTTTTACCACACACACGTACATCGGCTTACCTTGGGATATTTTAGCACACACAAACTACACACCCGCTGTATTCTGTGACACAAACACTGGATTTAAGGTATTTTACGTTATCAGTAAGTGGAAGTGGTTTTTTTATTTGTGTTGTATTGTTTAGTGGTATTTGTGTTAATAGGTTATTTTTCAATAAAGTTACGACGAGTGGCCATGTTAAATACGACCTCAATGACACTTGCAGGAAAGAATGAATCTCGATTTAGTTCTTAAATTAGTTTTAACCCGGTGTAAATTATCTACCCCACACGTATGGGTTTAATGAAAAAAAAATTGCGTTTCAGTTCTACGTATGGGGAACCCCGAAATTTATTGTTTTTGTTTTCTATTTTTGTGTGAAAATCTTAATGCGATTCACTGAATACATCTACTTACCAAGTTTCAACAGTATAGTTCTTATAGTGTCGGAAAAAAGTGGCTGTGACATACGGACGGACAGACAGACAGACAGACAGACAGACATGACGTATCCATAAGGGTTCCATTTTTTGCCATTTGGCTACGGAACCCTAAAAACAATTCAAACGTCACCTTACAACGGCGCGCACTCTATTAAAAAGCAAATGTAATGTCAGCTGAATCAGAAGCCGATTAAATAGCTGATCTAATAAAACGCTAAAGCATAAATGAACATAAACCAAAACATCCAATACCTTTCAATCAGTTAATTAACAACTTGGAGGCCAAATTGCGATCCCTGTTTCACCCTATGTAAGGAAATCGAGGCACGTTCGCAGAAAGAGCTCCTAAGAAACAAAAATCGTTCGAATTCCCATCTCTGGGAACCCTTGGAGCGTCTAATTCAACAGATTCCGATGCAGTGACAAATGTTACGTTTCTCTCGACCGACAGTGTCGGAGCTGGCCAGAGAAACGGCGGAACGTGGTGTACCAAAAAAAGGTAGATTTTGAAGGATTTTACAAAAGGCGTTTTAGTATAAACTCAGGAGGAATCTCATGAGTTCACACTTTCTACTTGTCACGAATCTAATTATTAGTATGTGGTGACTGATAATGTGAATCGTAAGTTTAAGTATCTAGTCGAAATGCAAAGTAGGTAATTAAAAATACTTTACTAATACTATAAACATTGCAACACCAGTGGGTTGCTGATGCGTTGAAAGCCAAAATGGCTAAGATATAGCACCTCATGTGCCAATATCACTGGCTGTCTTACTGTCCACGCCGGAATACAGCAGCACACGCATTAACAACCAAGATGATGCTAACGAGCGACCTTTTACAAGGTCCTATCGCCCGCAAAACCAATGACTTCTATAGATGATGGTTTGTATAAGTAGTTGTATGGTTTCAACATTTAGATAGAGGTTAATAACTCGTCTAGAAATTGTTTCAATTTGATTTGATTGGCAACCACTATGTTATCGATCGTTTATTCCACTCCTAGGTACAGTGCCGTAAAACACGGACAGAATCCGGGGTGACTTTACATCACTCAACACATTTCTAAAATCTGTGCCCCGCTAAAGCGATCTGTTGCTCGCTACTTAGTTCTCTAACTTTATGGCCGCATGCCTTGGCATCGCAAAAACCGACCCTGCGCGAGAATTCAAATTGAATGACAATAAGATTGACGGACTACTGCCAGATAGCGCTTTATTCCTTCGTTGCGATATTTTATAAGGTATTAGCTCACAATCCCTTTCATCACGTCACGTTTGTTCTGAGATTTCGCCATATATTATTCGGGATTTTCTTTAGGCGGCAAATTTTCTTAAATGCATATCTGGTAAGTTTATTGTAAAAAAAAAACAACCAAGTGCGAGTCGGACTCGCGCACCGAAGGTTCCGTACAAATCTGTATGTAATCGTTGAGTTGAGTCTCGAGAAAAAGTTTTATCCGATTGTTTTTTCCTCTAAAATATAAAATAAAAAGTTCCCAATCCGCACTGGGCCCGCGTGGGAACTATGGCCCAAGCCCTCTTGTTCTGAGAGGAGGCCTGTGCCCAGCAGTGGGACGTATATAGGCTGGGATGATACTGATGATAAAATAAAAATATTTTACACAATATCAAAAATGGAAAATATTTAACAGGAAAAAGAAAAGTAAATAAACGAAAACAAAAAAAATGTTACTACTATTCTAGGATTCGAACTCAGGGCCTCCTGCACCGTAGTCCACGCGTGTATTACTTACTACGCCAGCTTGATCTACGCAGTGTCGAAGTAAACCATCGCTTTCGAATGAAAAAAAAATTGTAATCAAAAAAAATATTGTTTTTGGTACTTATTGCAACAACAAATTAGCGATTTTCGGATTTTTTCCTTTACTTATGCTGTAAGAAATTTCTTCTTGCCAAATTTCTTGATTCTAGGTCTATGGGAAGTAAGTATCCTATAGATTTTGGTTCCACTGCGAAATGTATAAAAAAATAAGGCTGGGTATTATAATAATAAAGCTACGCCCGACATACAAACACACTCAACATGTACCTTACGATTATCATAAGTTATTTGCTACTCGTATTATTAACTCCCGGTAGGTACTTATCACATTAAATCCATGGAGATAAATCCAATCATGTCGCGCAAAAGTGATTTCGACAAAATATACTATTGAAATACACTCATGAAAATAGCCATTTATCGTCAATAGTGATATCACTGGTCCGTGTGTGATAAAGTGATAAGTTACAACCCTTATCAATGCAGCGATGCTTACCCATTTTAACGAGATAGCACGACAAACGATACTCGTTATAATTTTGATTTCTAGGCATTCCTAACACTATTTTTTTCTTATAAATGATGGAAGTTTGTTACTAGCAAATTTTTAAAGTGAATTTGAATTATTTGTCGCTGATGTTAATTTATTACCACCGTCTATTTACGCACATATCATAAACACTATGATGCGCTCAAAAATACATACAGTAAGATTATAGAACATCCTTCTTTTTTTTTGAAGTATGTACACTGTTTTGTTAAAGCAAATTTCGTATCTGTGGAATTTTGATGCGTGAGCACCCAAACGAGCATTGATTCTTAATGATTCTTAGTTAAATTTCATGTTCATTCTCGAACCCATTTTTGTGTTTTGGAGTGATTTTGTGATGATCCGCTTGTATTCAAATAAAACAATAATACGGTTGATTGAATAAAAAACCTTATTATCAACATAAATACTCGCAAGAATGACTATCCAACCTACTGCAAAACATCATTAGCATCATATCCGTCCTATGGAAAGTCTTGGATTTTTTCCAACATATCTCAGTTTTATCCGACCGGCCGTCGCGGGAAAGCATGATTTAAACAGCTTCATAAACATGGCTCGCTGTAGTTGAAAAACTTTCATAATATCCCGGGAACTTACTGTTTACCAAATACGTTTATTAGTGGAATATTTCATACATGTTCCGTTTTAGCGATAGCGGTGACACTGAAATGCGGTGCAAATGTCAAATAGAAAGCACAAAATCATTTCATTAAAGGGGTTAGGTAAGAGAAGTATTCCAAATAATAAAAATAAAAGCTCATGGTCGGTTGCTTATGGGTGTGTATATGAAAAAAAAAGGGTCGGTGCTTCCATGTCGGTATTATTTGGGCCTTTAAAGAGTGCCACCCGTCAAAACGAACGAGTCAGTCTTGAAGGGTGACCCTATTTACGGAAACGGACAATATCGAATATTTCATACATGTTCCGTTTTAGCGATAGCGGTGACACTGAAATGCGGTGCAAATGCAAATAGAAAGCACAAAATCATTTCATTAAAGGGGTTAGGAAGAGAAGTACTCAAATAATAAAAAAAGCTCATGTCGGTTGCTATGGGTGTGTATATTCTGACGAACGAGTCAAAGGGTGACCCTATTTACCGGACGGACAATATCGACCCACGCCCTCTTGTTCTGAGAGGAGGACTGTGCCCAGCAGGACGCATATAGGCTGGGATGATGATGATGATGATTTCCATGTCGGTATTATTCGTGCCGGTAAAATAAATAGTGTTACCCGAGTCAGACACATATTTTTTTTTTAATTTTTTTGTTCTGGGCTATGAACAACCCGTAAGCGACCGTAATTTGGCGGTAAAGAAAACTCATTTTTTTTTAAATTAATTGATGCTACTTTAAAAGTCTGTTTTTTTTTCTTTTAATCAGGAAGTTTATTTCTATCGATAAAAAAGTTTCAAGCATTTCTAAATTTTTTAATCCATTTCCCTTTATACGAATGTCGTAGATGTTATATGTATATCTTAAATGTAAAATGTATCGTAAATTATTACAAACGTTTAAAGATCAGAATAAACGTAACCGATTAAGGAGCTGTTTCACCATCCACTGATTAGTGTTAACTGACGGTTAAATGTGATGCCGTCTCCGTCTATTCCAACAAAACAAATAGAGACGGCATCACATTTAACCGTCAGTTAACACTAATCAATGGATAGTGAAACAGCCCCTAAGAGTTTGTTGTTACTTCGACATTTGTATCAAATAGCCTTTATTGTCAGAAATTCACAATCACCGGAGTAGCTTATTTGACTTCTTCGGGTAAACGAAATGGAACGTAGGTAGGTAATCATTATACAGTAATATTTTATATGATGTATTGTATGAACAGCCAAATCAACGAGAGTCACGACTTCGTTAATTGGTTGGCACTACGAGTTAGCAAACGCGAAATGTAAAATTTAACAAATAATTTAATTATAACTTCTCGAGCAATGTTGATTTTAATGTAGCCGTCCAAGATATTTTGACACTTGATTTATATGGTACCACATACAGCAGAGGTGCATTAAAATTTGGTCTTTAGTGAAGGATTTCAACTTGCCTGTAAATGCGAAGGTTTTATGCGCGCAAAATTACTAAATCGGGATTGTAAAGCTTTATAAACTTATTGTGACTACTTATATATATTTTTTTATTCTATTTACATATACTGTTACACATGCTCATTACTAGCACGAAAGCATGCTACTATTGAGCAAATGCTAACTACTAGCATGTGTGTATAGGACATGTGCTACTATTAAGCGCGTGCGTGCTAAAATACAAAAAATAAGTATTATCGATATGGATTTTACGGGATGACCGTAAAAGTAACAAAAATTTGGAGTTGAAATAAAAAATACAAAAAGACTCCAAAAACCAATCTTAATTTGATTGGTTAATTAGCGACATCTCTTGTCCGGTTGAGCGGTTAGTTCCGATGGAATGTGAAAGTTTCTCGATGAGGGCTAAAACATAGGTGTCGCTAGTATCGCTGCTTAAGTGACTAAACAAGAGACAAAGACTCCTGTCCAGTGGTAGTGTACTGGGTTCGATTCCCAGCGCTGGTCTCTTTCGCTGGTTTTTCTGTGCATCTATGTTACAGTTTGTATTTTCGAAATAAATAAATAATAAATAAAACATCAAAGTAAACGAAGCGATTATATTTAGATGATGATGGTGCTTTAGATGTGGTAAGTCGGGGCAAGCGCGCCGGCACGGGGGTAAGCGCGCCTACCATTAAAATATCGAAAAGTATCGATACCCTTCTGAATGCTCTCTTGGCGTCTGTAGGTACCTGAATGTGACCTTTTTGAGTGGAAATGGGTAGCTGTTTGCCGAGAATGTCTGAGGTTTTGTGAGGCGATGGACAAAAGGCAGACCACCGTACCTACGCGTAAAAGTTTGGTACCTACTCATAAGTGTCATTTGTAAGTGTTATTTGTTTCTGCTGTTAATATTGTTATTGTAATTTATATTATAATTGTTTTTAGTTGATAGTATAGTTTTCTCGGTGTATTGCTGGTTCGCTGTAATACCGTGTAAACAAATCGAAAAATAAATAATAAATAAATAAATTGATATTGCACTACTAATGACATCTTACAGGTCTTAGGTCAGGTCTTAGGTGCGTGGTTGTAAGAGATTGTTATTAATGCTTATCGTACTTTTCAATATTTTAATGGTAGGCGTGTTTACCCCCTGCTGGCGCGCTTGCCTCGACGTACCTTGCTTGTGGAAATATATGAGAGGTCCAGTTCATACCTCTCACATATTTCCTCACCCTCTTCTCACTCACATTTTTCTCTCACGGCCCGAAGTAAAATATTCAGAAAAGCAAATTGCTCGTTATAAAACCAAAAACTTAAATCGGTTTCAGTACTCGTGTTAAACGGTCCCTTTGAAATGGGTAACTGAGTTTAAGTAGGTACCTTTGACATTGGGTCACTGAGAGCCTTTCGGATAGCTTTCAGATCACCTTGATAATTATACAGTGAGAGAGAAGGGCGCTGGCGTTGAGATCCAATATGCTGGCTCGTAGAGTTTTCTAGGTGCTCACGTAATATTAAAATTACCATGTTCTACTTTGACCAAAAAAATATACTTACGATAAGGTCCATCCCTTGGCGTCCAATACAACAATGTACCTATTACGGATGCTGTTGGGACTGCCCCGGTAATGCAGCGCAACTGACATGTTGGCGGAGAACACTGACGTGTTCTGGCTCAACATGCAAACGTGGAAACGCACACCCTCGCTAAGTCTCGTGAGACGGGGACTACAACCTACCTCCTAAACAGCAATCATGGGAGAGTGGATTGTCCAGTCCTTAGGTTAGACTGTGCACTTGAATGATGGTGCACATAAAAGACGTGAGTATTTTTAAGTTGATTTGATAATTTGAATTAAATTTAGTTTAACTTTCAACCGACTTCAAAAAAGGAGGAGGTTCTCAATTCGTCTGTATGTTTTGTTTTGGGTGTTTGTTACACGATAACTCCGCCAATTGTAGGCCGAATTTCAGAATTCTTTTTTTGTTCTTAAGGACATACTTCCGAGGTGGCCCCATTGACACCAAGTCAGGATCTGATGATGGGATCTTAGAGAAATCGAGGGCAACCCTCGAATTTTTAAAGCACACTTATAGTGATTTTGGAATTTTTAACACCAGTCAAAGTATTTACATTCAAAAAGTATCATTTGGTGAACTGCACCTGATAAAGAGGACCGTAGGTACCGGTATTCTGTTATAAAATAATATAGCTATGCCGTGTTTGAGCTTAATGGAATAGTTGTGAGATGCACTTTGGCTACAAATCACTAAAAACCATGAAAAAAAAACCATCAGCCAAGTTTTACGTGGTCTACCACCCTAAAGTTGATAAACGTTTGCATGTCACAAAACAAAAATGCCAATAGACGTGTCTGTCAACTTGAAAGTTCGACTTTAGCGACATATTCATTTTATAGGAAATTGTTTAAAAATCAATAGACCACTTATTTGGCTGATGGTACGTGCAGCAAATTGGTACATTTTACTTGACAAGGTGATCAAGTCAATTATGTAAAGTTACCTAAAAGGACTGGTGAAGCTTTACTGTGGATGTAACCCCGAAGCAAGGTATTAGGCAAAGTTATCAATAATCCCAGCTAAAAGCAGAGTTAGTCCGTAACCCGACACAACCTTCTGAAATTTTAATATTGTTTCAATCAATTGATTCAATTTTCGTTTCGCCCGCTAAGCTGAATAATTTACTCCGAGCGCCTCTAGGTTCTTGGCCGGATTACGTAGAAAAAATCGCCATCCATTTGTATCCAATTTAAAATCAAATTAGAAGTAAATACACTTTCTATTTTTAACCAATCACGTGCAAGACGCTTAAGTTTAGAAGCTTCGGTTAAGGAAAATTCCCTGCCGCCGGGAGATTTACCCCAAATCGAATTCCGGCCCCACCCGGAATGGCCTTAATTTAACGGCCGAATTTGTCTAATTCCGATTCTTACGCGGTATGTCAAATGTAGCCATTTTTATTCAGCCTTCGACTCTTGGTGCAATTATTTTACTCAAAACTTTTATTCTAACCGCATCCTTTAATTGGAACCTTGAACTTTCGATCACGAAAAATAAATTTAATGTGAAATTGTTTTGAGCAGGTGATTTTTTATGTTTTTTTATTTGGATGGCAAATTAACAAGTGGGTTTCCTGATGGTAAGAGATTACCACCGCCCATAAACATCTGCAACACCAGGGGTATTGCAGATGCGCTGCCAACTTAGAGACCTAAGATGTGATACCTCAAGTGCCAGTAATTTCACCGGCTGTTTTACTCTCCACGCCGAAACACAACAGTGCAAGAACTGGTGCAACACGGCAGGATTAGCGAGCAAGATGGTGGTAGCAATCCGGGCGGACCTTGCACAAGGTCCTACCACCTGCACTGCATTCTGAATAGAATAGGGATTGCATTTTCAGTTAATTCACAGAAAATAAATATTGCGAAAACATTCGAGTTGAAATTACTAATTTTATTGCTAATATTGTTCATTAGCAATTGCATGCATCATTAATTCATATAATTATTGTCATCAAATTGTTCCAATTTGCTAAAATAAATTGTTGCAAATTTACGCTTTTATCTATTAATGTTTATTCACAAAACGATAGACGCATTAAGCAGTACTTGCACTGTTGTGTTTCGACGTGGAGAGTAAGACAGCCGGTGAAATAACTGGCACTTGAGGTATTCCATCCTAGGCCTCTAGGTTGGCAACGCATCTGCAATACCCTGGTGTTGCAGTTGTCTATGGGCGGTGGTGATCTCTTACTATCAGGAAACCCACTTGCTCGTTTGCCATCCAGTCGAATAAAAAAAAAATTGAAAGGCCTGTTGGAATTCAATTTAATAATTACTACTTATTCTACTTTTCAAACGTTTTTTTTTCTGAAAAATAATCTATGCAACAAATTTCGCTTATTATTATGCATAATCAATAATGTTCATATTAAAGTTTATTCAATTTTGAAATTTATAAAGCAACCTGAGACTTGTCGGGTCGGAATTGAAAAACCCATGTTTCTGTGCTTCCAATCAAATGGAATCACAGATCCAAGGTAAGCTTTTTACTATTCAAGTCTGGCCGGACTTTACGAGTCCGACTTTGATACCAAATAGGTTTGAATCAGGGCCCACCAAAATACTCAATCTAAATGTAAAAAAGGCACAGCAAAAAATATTTAGGTCAAGTATACAGTTACCACTGTGTTTTTATCAAGCTATATTCGTGGTTGATAAATCTTGGGACATTATTGTGGGTAGGTATTTACTCGTACGCAACTCTCGGTACGTGCGTCCACAGGCCTTAATGTCTAATGATACATCGTTATCGCGGGAGCAAAAACAAATCAGTTAAAGAAAAGATATAAAAGAATGTCTTTATACTAAAAACGGATATATTCTCCCTACAAGTTCCAAGCATCTAAGAAGTTGAAATTGCGAGTTGAAATGTCGCTCTGCAGTAGATTTTGTTTGACGGAAACTAACGTTGCACTTAGAAACATTATTTTGCATCGCGAGCCTGTAATTCGGTGTAATCTTTTATCCACAACTCCACAAATTCATCGTAAGTACGTTTTTTTCCTTCGCGGCATTTTAAAAACACTGTAATTATGTTGTGAAAACAGTTATTATTACGAATAATTTATAAATGTAAGTGTCAAATAGGAAAAGTGACTCAAGAGTTTGCGTTGCATTGCGTTAGTAATCAAGTCAAGTATGGAGGTCTGATATTAGAAATAAAGTTGATTATGTTTGAACTCGTAGGCATTAAATGTTGTCGTAACTTCTGTGTTGTTTATTTGTCATAATCTTTCAGTAGTATTCAGTACCTACTGTCAAATCATTTTTGCTCCCGCGATAACGATGTATGCATATTGATTGTCTAACACACTTGAAACGACAGTCGTTTTCACCACTTCTTTTCGCTATACGGATTAGCTATTTTCAAATTCTCTTAACAAGCAAAATAATTTGACAATCGATCAGCCTCTCGCTATACAAAACTATTATATTTAAAACTGACACCTCATCTTCGAGCATTACCAAGTACGAGTATGCATTTAACTTTTCAACTGCAATTGTAACGTTACAAAAAACGAGCGCAATCAAAATTTCTCACCCACCTTCCTCCAAAAATTTGAAACAATTACGCGTCTGCGACGATATATAACGCAGACAATAGTTACAAGGAAATATATGAGCCGTATTAACAATACACGGTAGACATTTTATACATTTTTATTTGGCGCAAGCGGACTCGAGCGCAAAAACGGAAGCAATAACCTAACAGTCCGGACGCGTTCGCGCCGTGTTTTTCATGCGAAGCGGCAATAATGCCCAAGTGTTTACATTGCCGGAAATAAAAAATATTAAATGTATTTCTGCGGCGTTAATTTCTTTATTCGCGCGATCGCGCGGAAGTTGCGCTTGCGATTTTCAAAGTTTGTTTCACCGCGCGGCGGCTGATTGGTAAGAAGTGCTCGATCATTTGCGACCCTGAGGATGAAAGTTAGTATTTATCTCGAAAAAAGTAAAGTTCCAGTGGGTGGACGATTATAAAATCTTTGCAGATAATATTGAACGTTTCATAACATACCTACGTTAAATAATAAATTAATAAATAAATATACACACACACACACACAAACACGCACAAGCGCACGTACGCACACACATACACACACACACCCTTTTCTATTTATTTTTTATCAGTATGTTATACTGTGGCATTGGTAGTATCTATTAGGAAGGTTTAATTCTGTTTCTTCTGAACTACCTCTGTACCTATTAAGAACACTGTAATTCGTTTTTTGTTTGGAATACCAACTCGTCAGGGCGCCCAAGATACAGGCACTGCCTAGTTTGGGGCCCCGCTGACACTGTATTTTATGTTACACTGTTTCTGAATCAATAAAAACTTTTCATTTTTCATTTTTTTTTCATATTATGGGGCAACTGACACCAATTGACGTTGTTCCAAACTAAGCAAAGATTGTACTATATGCATCAGGCAACTGCTAAACATACAACTATAGATAAATTCATATTTAAATACAACATTAAACGTCCAAGGCTAAAGAGCAAACATTCGTATTATTCATACAATACCTGCCTCGACCGGGGATCGAACCCGGTACCTCAAGCTTCATAGTCAGGTTCACTAACCACAAGCCAATGGGGTCGGTAAATAGGGTACATAGTCTGCTTGCGGTTTCGCTGAAACAGCTCCATCTATGAGCATAAAAGCGCCAGCGCGCTTCGGGCGAGTTAACGAATTGCCTGCAATCGCCTCGTGGGCCGAACCTTAATTCACTGCACTTTTAGTGATTAATATGTACTTACGTTTAATTTTATTAACATAAGTGAAGAGCCGAGCGTTTGCATAATGAAACTTGCGAGCGGGAAATTTTGCTTACCTACCTTTGTTAAATATGAACAGTTTTTGCAAGTTTTGATTAAGGTTGCTTTAATTTGATGAATTTTGTGAGCTCAATTAGGTACAATAAAAAATCTGCTGTAGCAATATTTATGACAAATCAACTTATTACGACAGTTTAATATTCTCTCAATGAATGGTTATCAAAGGACTTATTTGCTAAACTACTTAACTCCATCTTCCATCTTCCCAACCATTGCAAATTATTCATCATCATCTCGGTCTATATGTCGGCGGCCGATCGTAAAATCCGCCAGATCAAGAAATTCCTAGACATCCGCCATATCGTTCAAAACTCACCGTTCAACGACTTGCCTAGTGACGTTTAGGCAGATCATGAAATTCCTAGGCATATCATGAAACGCCACCATATCGGTTCTGACACTTCGCCGGCCGCTACCGCGGCACGCTCGCTTCGCTCGCTCGGCTCGTGCGTTGTGGTCACAATTTATACTAACTTCTCCGAGCTTCGCTCATCGTACCTAAATTTTTCTTTTTTTCGGCATATCACGATGTGCCCGATATAGAGCTAGGAATATCGACGAATTCGTTGCTCTAATCGATCTGCCGTATTGTTTCTCAGGCATATCGTGAATGCCTGGCCAACTTTTAGGAAATCATGGAATGGCGCCATTTCACGATATGCCTAGGATTTTCGTGATTTGGCGGATTTTACGATCGGCCGCCGACATAAATCGCACTCCCAGACCAACACCAGCATCAGCATCAACTCAAGTTAATACACCATTTTAATTTGGACTTAAATCAAATTTCTGCACTCCCACTGCAGGGCACAAGCCTCCTCTCAGAATGAGAAGGCTTATTATTAAGCCTGCCAATCTCATTCGTCTCTGCAGTTTCAGACATACACATACCGATCTATATATTACATAAGTACTATTCTTATTTACTTATTATTATGTTATACTCGCTCTGTGGATCCCAAAAATGTATCCCGACGAACTTAACCGTTATCAACACAGTCAAACAGTAATAACGCGACGCATTCGACGTGCGCAATAACCCAGTGTTGCCACATCCCGCGGGAATTAATTTCCGATGCCACAGCACAAGATGGAACAGTATTAATTGGTTAGCCACCGATTTAAAGTAAATTAAATAATGAGTTGATTTTTGAAATAACACACGTGACCGATGTGTAAACTGTATAGTAAAAAAAAGCTTTTACTTAAGTACCTACTCTAAAAAGACTTTACTTCTTAAATATTTTTAAAAATGTTCTCAGGCAATTAATGATGGTCCAAAAAATGCTAGTAGTAAACAAAATAGTTTAGATACATCAAACGCATTAACTCATTACATTACACAATTTATTTATATGATATAAATTGTGCAGAGACCCGTAAAAACCTTTTTCTTAAATCTCAGAAATTTTGTATTTGTTATATAATTATTAGAAAATAACACCTTCTTCGTAGTCGGGTGCAGTCCCTAGCAGCTGCAGTATCTGGTTGTGTCTATTAAATAAACGCATTGCCATTTAAACTGAACAATCAAGCAAAGTTTAATTTCTGTGCCATTAACTATTTAATTGAGGAGGAACGTGGAGGCAATCCTGGCCGGACTACCAGAATATGACTGCCAATACCAAATTACCTACTCATTCGTAAAAACAAGTTTTAGTTACACGTTAGAGACCCGAAATTGAGCATATTGATGTAAATCTGGTGGTTTTCACAAATGAGTAGGTACTTTTGCATTGTTTAATTTCTCCAAATGCATTTTATTCTGAAACTTGAAAGTTGCCTTCTGCGCACATGTGTCCTGTGTACTGTTGACGTAATGAACCGACGCCGGATCATTTGCATCGGCATCCTGTCGACGTTTAGTGACCGCTGCGCAAATTTGTCCAATGCATCGCCTATCGAAACCAATTCATTCACTAAACTTTCCAATTATTAGGACTATATCACGTTTCGCATAAAGTTTGTAGTGAAAAAATACCTGGTTTTATCTGTAGTAGCCCTGTTTCATCTCTAGTTTCATTTTGCAATTGTTAATATATTCATATAAACTAGTGTTTTGCTAAGTCTATTCTACTTGATTTATTACTCTACACTCTATTATGTAGCTGTCAGTTGCCCTTCATCGTTTTCAGAAGAAAATCAAACAGATAGAAAATACGAATCTAAATACTAGTAGTACGCACCTTGCTTATTTAATTTAATTTAATTACTAGCTGGCCCCGCAAACTTCGTTCTGCCTTAAAATCAATTTATATTGTGTTACCTTATTAGCCATGTACTTTTTTATAGTGAGGAATCAATGCGAGCACGCAAGCGAGGGAGCAAGCATGCATGCAAGCCAGTATGCAAGTAACCATGCCCGCAAGCGAGCATGCAAGCAAGCATGCAACCAAGTATGCAAGCAAGTATGTATCAAGTAACAATGCATGCAAGCGAGCACGCAAGGAAGCATGTATTCGCAAGCATGCAAGCAAAAGCATGCAAGCAAGCATGCACGCTAGCGAACATGGAGGCATGTTACCAAGCATGCATGCAAGCAAGCTTGGAAGCAGGCATGTAAGCTTGAAGCAGGCATGCAAGCAAGCATGCAAGAAAGCATGCACGCTAGCGAACATGCAAGAATGCAAGCAAGCATGCAAGCATGCACGCTAGCGAACATGGAGGCATGTTACCCAAGCATGCATGCAAGCAAGCATGCAAGAAAGCATGCACGCTAGCGAACATGGAAGCAGCATGGCATGTACAGCATGCAAGCAGGCATGCAAGAATGCAAGCAAGCATGCACGCTAGCGAACATGGAAGCGTGTAACCAAGCTTGCATGCTAGCAAGCATGCAAGCCAGCATGCAAGAAAGCAAGCAAGCGAGTATGCAAGCAAGCAAGCAAGCATGCAAGCTGGCATGCAAGCAAGCATGCAAGAAAGCAAGCAAGCGAGTATGCAAGCAAGCAAGCAAGCATGCAAGCGAGCATGGAAGCAAGCAAGTCTACAGAAATCTAGGCTATCTACACTAAATATAATGATGTAGAAAACTTATCTGTTATAATTAAATTCTGGTGATGATGCCGCATATGATGAAATTATTAATTTTCACTACCTAATATATCAGAACAGATTTTTTTGGTACTTTAAATATATAATATATATATAATTTCACCAATGGTATTAATTTCACTTTGCCATTTGCGCAACACAATCCAGCGGCTTCATTTTTGTACTTCAATGCCTTACAATATGGGCAAACTGAGTTCATAGATCCAATAGCAACGCATTGGTAGGCACTGTAGTCAATTGTAACATTGTAATTGAAAGCAGCTCGATTGAAACTTACAACATTATTAGCTGCATTCAGCTCACGCACGCGCTCTGCACGGGTTTGTGCTATCCGAATCCTTTCAATTTCATTTCGCTCTTGACGTTGCTGGGCTGTTCGATTACTCTGATAATTAGCTTGGTTTGTAGCATTTCGAGTTCTTCGACCTAAATTGCTTCGCCCTTGTCTTATAGGTGGCATGAGTATAAATAGATTAAATCAAAACACAAAATAAATCAACCAGTCAATGTAAATTGAGGAACGTAAACAAATTTGTTTTTAAATAATTTATTGAATCAGGCGTTACTTTGCGGAGGTCCATATCAATGAACTAAATAATTTCCTTGCTCACCGCGACCTACGATAGCTAAGCTTATGCAAATATGCGTGTTCATGCAGTTCCTCCACCTCCACACTGTAAGAACACACAAAAATCACACAAACCCATCCATCACCACCACCACACTACACTCGTAAGGTCGCGGGTGAGCAAGGAATTATTTTAGTTCATTTAAATTTGTTTTTGTTATTATTTAGTAGGTAGTATTAAGGTACTCATGTCATAAAACTCATTTACTCCGCAATCTTTGTTCCACTTTAAACGAAAAAAGTAGTGTACAAAAAAAAAATTGAAGAAAACGTCCTATTTCAGACACTATAGGTCCAACATCTTCCAGCCAAGCAAGCAGCATGCAAATGCAAAATAAGGGGGATTAATAAAACAAAACGCCTAAATAAAATTGAGTAGCAAACATTCGCATCACTCCGCATTTTACTTAAACCCACAGGTGATGCATTAATTACCGCACTTCCATATCGCATTTTCTTTTTCCCAGCAATTTTTCCAGTTTTTCTCTTCATAAAAACCTTCCCTAGACTTTAACGATGATATGAAAAAAAAAAATAGCTGAATTGGTCCAGCCGTTCTCGAGTTTTGCGCTTAGCAACACATTTTACGATTCATTTTTATTTATATAGATAGATAAAATACGTCGCCTTGTAAACTTTAGTTAGGGCGCGATAAAGGAAATTTAAGAAATACACACAACTACAATATGAAACATCAAAGACGCGGGAATAAACATTAGTATATTATTCATACAAATACTCGTATCAGCCCCGGCTAGGAATCGAACCCGGGACCTCAAGCTTCGTAATCAGGTTCTCTATCCACTCGGCCCGGTCGTCATATGAACTAAAAGAATTTCTTTGCTCACCCGTGACCCTATGATAGCTAAGTTTATGCAAGATATGCGCGTTCATGCAGTTCCTCCACGTCCACACTGTAAGAACACACACAAATCACATAAACCCATCTATCAACACCAATACTACACTGACGCGTTTCGAACTCAACCAGAGCTCATCTTCAGATGTTGTCCAGATGCTATCATAAGGTCGCGGGTGAGCAAAGTAATTGGGTGCAGTTCATGATATGGACCATCGCAAAGTAACACCTGATTCTATAAATTATAAGGGTTTCGTTTTTGTAATTTTGACTACGGAATTCTAAACATTAAATACCAGAAGTTCAGTTCTTGTGAGTGAATTGTAAAGTCTTCTTACAGACAACTATGTATTAGCCATAACTAGAGCGTACTGAATAATTGAGTGGCATCAGAGCGCGGGTTCGAATCCCGGCGGGACACAGTTTTTCTTTGTGTTCAATCTTACGCGTACATCGGAGCTGTAAGGCTGGGGTTACAGCGGCAGCGGCGCGCTGAGTGGCTAGCGTTTTGATTGTTTCAGGCGAAGTTTGCTGAGGTCCATTAATGTACTGATTTTGAGCATTTTTTTATGGTATAGGACGGGGGAAAACGAGCAAACGGATCGCCTGGTGGTAAGCGATTACCGTCGCCCATGGACACCTGCAACACCAGAAGAGTCACGAATGTGTTGCCGGCCTTTTACTCTCTTTTTTCGAAAGCTTGGAGTTAATATCGGTCCGGGAATACCGCAGGCGATAATTCATTCCAGAGTTTTTCTGTGCGAGGCAGGAGATTTCTGGATAAACGCACAGTAGAGGACTGCCAACCATCTAAACTTCACTTGTAAAGAGCATTGTAGCGAATATGTCAAGCTACTGGTACACTAGTTACTAGCACGAAAGCATAAAAAATGATTATTTTAAAAACTTAATATAGGTATAAGCAACTTTACATTTACAAGCAGAGCTTTATCGTGAAGAAAAACATCGTGAAGAAACCTGCACAGCCCGCAAAGCAATTCAATGGTGTGCGTAAAGTTCGTGATCTACACTCGGCTCGCGTGGGAACTAGGGCTTAATCCCTCTCACTCTAAGAGTGAGCGTGCTCAGCCCTGGGACGAATCTAGGCTGGGACGATGAATGATGAACTATTAAGTTTGGTGATCCAAATAAAAATAAACTGGAAACAATAGTTTAGAAGTCTGGGTGAAAGTTTTTTGAAAAAAACGTCAGTCATTGTATGAAATTAAAATATCCAGAAACCTAAAATAATCTAAATATGAAATCTAGTAAAATCTCAGAATTTAAGCAAAAGCTTTCATGAATAAACAAAGACAATAAGTTCGACAGAAACCCAAGAATACTCAGTTTGTTAATAACAAAGTTCAACCTTACGCCAATGTGTTAAGGCTGTTCTCATGTGCATTACTTACATGGTTTCTTCCACGTAAACAATACCAAGTACCAAAGATAAAATACCGCGACTTAATCAAATACAAACCGTAATTCAATGTAATAAAGACGTTGACGTGTGCTTTATCATCACGGTTTTATTCACGTGCAAACACGATAACAACACAATAATTAAGCAACTTTGAACTTTATAGTAACGTCATAAAGACGTTGACCTGTGAGTTTTTATATTGGGTTTTTGTTCAGACAACTACGGTAAATGAATGTAGGGTTAAGCAAGTTTCAACTTTACGGGGTCGAGATAAGGTGTTGGTGCGAGCAGCTGTTTCTGTGTACGGTTAAAAGGGTTGGCGGGTACCGCATTACGGACTATTTGCTCAAATTTACTCACAAGGCCGTGGTGTTTTATTCGCGGAGCGAGAACAAAAAATTACGTAATTACCTACTTTAAAAAAAATCATACAATAGGAAGCCGGAGATATTCGTAAATTTTTATATGAAGACTTTTAATCTTTTTTTATTCATGAGACAATTTCATTTCAAGTGACAAAGTGACGGATCTAAGCAAAGCTTGTATGTACTAAGCGTATCAAAGTGGCTAAACATACTTAAATACATAAATAGATAAATTTTCGTATTTAAAATACGAGCCTCAGTTGAAAGACGGTTTCAAAGAAGGTTTCAGACTAGCGTTTTATTCTTGCGTATAAACTCGTTTTCGGAAGCGCGTGCACGCGCGTAAGTAGTAGTGCAGTTTAGTATAAGTACATCAAGCGTTGATCATGCAGGAATGAGCGCGTACACGCGCGTTCGGTTTAATCTGGCGCGCGTGAAAGTGCGCGCCAAAAATGAGAGCTATCGTTTTTTGTCTCACTAGATGGCGCACTGTTGCGTGAGGTTTTTAAGTATGGCTTTCAAAGTACAAAGTTTAGATTAAAATCATATTTAATACAACTTAAAACCGTACCATAAAAATATCGAGCATGCCACAGTGTTGCATAGTCCCCGTTTTGTTCGGAAAAAAGGGAGGACAAAGGTTTCCGAAAGACAAAACTTTCTCAAAACACAGACATTCATTGCCCCGGAACGCATATTTGCCATAATTAATTTCAGATATTGCAAAATATTCACAAAATTATTCTAATTATAAATAAACCCGCGTAGCTCATCCAAAAACTATGAGATTTTGACATTTCGGAGACCTCACGCTACACTAGCGCCTCTAGTGGCGAATTCATACGCGACAGCCCTCATTACCATATACGCGCAGAAAGAACGCTTGTCAGAAACCGCCTTTATAAGAATAAACTTCGAATAACCGTTTTTTAAGTTTATTGTCAGGATTTCTAAAGACTAAATTATCCAAAAATTAATTGATCGATTCACGTGTTTGCTTTCCGTGTCATTGAATTACAAACTTTCATCTTGATAATATTATACCACCCTTGTACGGTCAGACGCACAAGTGTTGTATCTTCCAAATACAACATGAACCTAATAAGGAAATTTTGTTACCTTAAACAACATTTTTAATCTATTTCATTAAAATACGATGAAAGCCGAAACAAAGAAGGCCCGTGGCCGCAAGCATAATAAGTTATAAACATAAAAAATGATTGCAATTATAATTATAATAGCGTATGCCCGAGACAAACTGGTTCTCTATCCCGTTGGAATTTCAAAAAAATCCGTACTCAGTGCACCCGTAAGATCTTCAACAAATAATACATAAATATCTGCTGTTCTAAAGTCAATCCATTAGTCAGTCATGGTGTTCTATAATTAATACTCGTATGTGGGGCAACACTACGATAGAGTGAACTCTGTTCAGGTAGATGTTATGCCTGGGAACACTAGTCACGACCGAAGACCGAAGAGAAAATCCCGCTCCAGTTCACACGCGCCTTTGCCCGTAGACCCTCTACGGCGTAGCACCGCAGCGCTACGGCGTAGCACGACGCCACATACGCTGTAGAGGGGAGATATCTCTGGGGGAACCCATCCCAAGCATTTTTAGAGTTCTGTAAAGTCAACCAACAAGAACCTTTGCCGCCCTAAGGCTGGATTTCCACCAGAGATATGCGAGGATGTGTTGCAAGAAATGAGTTTTTTCATGAACCAATAGAAATGCTTCATTTATCTATCCTCGCTCAGCATAGCTCTAGTGGAAGCAGCTCGGCGGAGTGAGGATTTATTGGTTCATGACAAACACATTTCTAGTATGGCATCTTCGCACATCTCTGGTGGAATCGTAGCCTAAGCAAATTCTTCACAAACAAAGTCGCGGGCAACAGCTGGTGTGGCATAAAGTATAGGTATAAACCCTGTCGTCTTAACCTACTTTTAAAACAGAGTATTCGCGAATCGATGCGATGCGGCGGTAATGAAAGACAAACACACGGGGTACAGGCTCGCGTTATAACGTGGGGGCTAGCAGTAGAGTAATAAAGTCGCTCATCATCATCATTCAGTGTTTTTGCAGGTGGTAGGACCTTGTGCAAGGTCCGCCCGGATTGCTACCACCATCTTGCTCGCTAATCCTGCCGTGAAGCAGCAGTGAGTAAGACAGCCGGTGAAATTACTGGCACTTGAGGTATCCCATCTTAGGCCTCTAGGTTGGCAACGCATCTGCAATACCCCTGGTGTTACAGGTGTCTATGAGCGGTGGTGATCTCTTACCATCAGGAGACCCACTTGCTCGTTTGCCATCCAGTCGAATAAAAAAAAAACATCCCGGCCTATATACGTCCCAGCGCTGGGCACAGGCCCCCTCTCAGAACCGATATGGCGGCGTTTCATGATACGAGTATGCCCAGGAATTTCATGAACTGCCTAAACTGGCCAAATCATGAAAAGGCGGCGTTTCATGATTTGCTCAGGATTTTCATGATCTGCCTAAACGTCACTAGGCAAATCGTTAAACGGTGAGTTTTGAACGACATGGCGGATGTCCCTTAGCCAATTCATGAAATGGCGCCATTTCATGATATGCCTAGGAATTTCGTGATCTGGCGGATTTTACGATCGGCCGCCGACATATAGGTACACCAGATTATAATACCATATGGTTGTAATTACATAAATAAATACTTAATTTAATAAGTAACTAAAACTCTTTGTTGGTGGAAACCCAAACCTCTTTTATAAAACCGAAGTTCCCACACCGGCTGTTATAAGTGTTATATAATGTTATAAAACATTTGAAAATATGTCAAAAGAAGTCGAGAAAAGATAGATAGTGCCCGCCTTCTTTTTTTTAACCCCCTACGCAAAAAGAGGGGTGTTATAAGTGTGACCGCTATGTGTGTCTGTATGTCTGTGTGTCTGTGTGTGTGTCTGTCTGTCTGTGGCACCGTAGCTCTTAAACAGGTAGACCGATTTGAATGCGGTTTTTTTAATTGAAAGCAGGTTTTCTAGCAATGGTCCTTAGACATGTTTTATCAAAATCGGTTCAGCCGTTTGAGATATTGAAATTTGAAGTGACAAAGTTTCCAACTTTTATTAGTTAGTTTATCGTTTGTTACCTTCTCTCGAACCGTTTCGTCGTATTTTTAAATGTTTTATAACGTTATATAACACTTATAACAGCCAGTGTGGGGGCACCATTAGCCTCCCGTTCATAACTTGTTCGCAGTGGCGGGCTGGGAATTCAAACCGCGTCAGCTTATCAGCCATCCAACCACCAATCACCGGCCGTCAGGACTATCCCGCACGTTCCTCCCGCGGGACAGCCCCGCAACTGCTATATTTTATTAATAGCGCTTGTC
>NC_133483.1:8039085-8060314 GCF_025370935.1 Choristoneura fumiferana | reverse complement strand
CAGGACATAATAAAAACATAACTTCATAAGACATAACATAAAATCATAAATAATTATAGTCATAAATTATGTCAATGATGACAATTTAATTTAATTAAAAGCAATTATCGAATAAGCTTAAGTAATTAAAGTAACAATTCATTAAGAAAATAAATTAAATAGTATCTATAAATTTTTGTAGGGTAAAAATCTAATTTGCCTGACTATTTGTAACTTAGTACATATTTTTGTTATAAAAATTTGCATAAATAAGGAAGATATAATTTGAATGGACTAAGCCGATTAGGTAAAAGTAAAATTAATTTATTAATAGGTCGGTCGTATTCGCCCGTGCCGGTGCGCACAGTCGCGGACCGCACTAAACGTCCTTTGTGTTTATGTGCACTTTTACCACTCGCGCTAAGGGCCATGCGCCGGGAGGGGTTAATTCATCTTAAATAATTACTAGGTCATTGATAACTAAATTTGCCTGCTGGTAGCCCATTTTGGCCTTTGCTGGAGCTCAGAAAGGTACTGTAGCATCCACTGTTTCAAAAATTGGTGTTAATAATAGAAAGTCGTTTCCATAAAACAACAGGGTTGCTTCTCCAGGCTCTAAAATTGGGCTCTGGATATCTAAGATAGAGCTTCCGGTTAAGAATGTGCCGGTGTTTTAAGCATGTTAAATCGTTAGGTACGTCAGAGAGAGCGCACAAAGGTCTAGAGTTGAGAATGCCTTCTATTTGCACGATTAACGTCATAAGTTCCTCGTATGGTAATTTAACGTTTTACCAGTTGACGCTTAATAAGTTTTTAGCCGCCTTAATTCCGGCCTCATATATTCCACCCATGTGGCTCGCGAGCGTACCGTGAACTTCCAGTTGATAGAGTTCAATGATGATAATCGATAATCTCGCTATACTGTTTCTCATCGTTAAAACATCTTATAAAGCTGATTCAATTCGTGATGAGCCCCTTTAAAGTTACTAGCATTATCTGAGTATATAGTGACATAAACCTATCTAGAGATAAACCTCTTTAAAGCTAATATAAAAGAATTACTAGACATATCTGAGACTAACTCTAAATGGATACATTTGCTAGATAGACAAACAAACACACATATATATCCTTTAATAAATTTGGCATTGCGTAATCTATTTGATTTGACTAGGATATGACCTGTGAAATCGACACCAGTATGTAAAAATGGTCTTTCTCTAAATTGACTCGCGGGGCTGGTAGGTCAGCCATTTTTGCTCAACACGTTTGACTCCTAAACCTAATGCACACGACCCGCAACTGTGTATGACGCGCTTTACCTCCGCCCGCCCGTTAATTGGCCAGTATTGTAATCGCACGGTAGATAAAGTAGTTGGATACCGGCATGAAACAGACTCAAATGAATTTTTCTAATAAGGAGAGTCGTTACATGATTATCTCTAGTAAAATAATCGGGTGTTTATGATTGTACGATGTAGAAGCGTTACTTATCCGTCCACCTAACCTAATAATTCCATCTTCATCTAATATTGGACATAACTTTAGCAGTTTACTATTAGTTCTAATCGAATTCTTAGCCTTTTAAGTCATGAATTTCCGTAGTAAAACTATGATGCTGTACTGTTTTTATTTATAAAATTTCGTGCTCTCTGTAGCTCAAATGTAGATAGCGGACCGTTCAACTTATTACTTGGGTTTTTTTGCGTTATGACCAAATCTAAATACATATGCAATGGTTCGTTGGAGAGCCGTAAATTTGGAAAATTTGTAAACAACTCTATAAAGCTATCTTCTTTAGCTTCTACGGTAGTAGAAGTGACACACTTAGTATTAACTAATTCTAACATAACTGGGTCAGAGGACGGCCCGTATGTGTCAACTGCCATTCTGACACAGGAGTCTCTAACCAACGTGGACCACGCCACCAAAGAATAGAGTCCTTCAACTCATTGAGAGAAAATGCCTCTCGTTAATAAATCCGCAGGATTTTTCATGCGTTCTGACATAATACCATTGTTTATAATCTGTATTGGTGATAATCTGAGAAATGCGATTCGCTATAAATATAGTATATTTTTCATAAGGAGATTTGATCCAATTTAAAACGATATTGGAATCAGAAAATAAATACGTTTCGTCTATTTTTATAACATGTGACAAGGCAGCCTTAACTTTGACTACAAGTCGAGATAATAATAGAGCTCCGCTTAGCTCCAGTCGCGGAATCGTAAGAGCTTTTAAAGGAGCGACTCTACTTTTTGCCATTACAATTTGCGCTGAGATTGACTCTGCAGTGACACCTACTAAATAAACACAAGCTCCGTATGCTGAACTTGACGAGTCACTAAAACCAACTAAATAAACTCTATCAGGCACTGCGGGAAAGCACTTACGGGCACCACTATCTGTGTAGCAGCCTCCAGATCTCTGTTGAACTTCTTCCACTCTAAAGAATGTGCTCTGGGACGCTGTCATCCCAATCTAAATTCTCTTTCAAATTTTTTGCATAAGTATTTTACCAGATATAACAAATGGACCTAAGAATCCCATTGGATCAAATATTCTTGCAATACTCGACAATATGGTTCGTTTTGTAAAGTTGGAAGATTTTGCTGCTTTACGCTCATCTCAAAATTATCTAATTTGAATCCCATTTTAACCCTAAAGTTGAAACCGACGAACTGTCAACTACAAGCGTTTTAATGTGCTCGGATGACTTAAGAAAGTTAGGTAAATTTTCAAGTAACGTTTTATCGTTGCTTGACCATTTATGCAACAAAAATTGACCTTTAGCGAGGACGTGGCTTATTTCTGAACTAATCTTAATGGCATTCTCGATATTATTGGATCCGTATAAAATATCGTCCATGTAGCATTGAAGCCGGAGACCATTTCGCTACTTACAGGTACTGGTGTTCATAAATATTAGCTAGTTCTAACATAGTCCTAAACGCTAAGTAAGGTGCGCTCTTGGTTCCGTAGGTCACAGTGTTAAGTTGAATGCATTTTAGTGATTCACTCGGACTATCTCTCCAAAGAATCCTTTGAAGAGGTCTCTGATCTTCGTTTATTCTAATTTGCCTAAACATTTTGACAATATCCGCAGAAAATACGTACTGAAATGTACGGAAGCGCAGAATAATATCTGTGATTTCTGAAAATATGTTCGGGCCTTCAAGCATAATGTCATTCAAAGACACGCCCGTTGAACTCTTTGAACTCGCGTTAAATACTGTTCGTAATTTAGTAGAAACACTCTGTGGCCTAATAACTGCGTGATGAGGCAGATAAAATATTGGGATAGTAGTACCAGTTTCTCTAAAATTATTGATATACTCCGCATGTCCTAAATCAATAAACTCACGAATGAAATCTCTATATTGTTGGTATAAATCGTTATCTCGCAATAACCTCGACTCTAATGACATAAAACAGCTGTATGCTTTCTTAAAAGAGTCACCTAACGTTTGAAGTTTCTCATGCGGTATAGGAAGGTTGACAACAAATCTGCCGTCCGCCTCACGCGTGGTAGTCTCACTATAAAGTTTCTCGCAATACTCGTCCTCCGGGGACTTAACTTGAGCCGAAGGCAGCTCCTCCATCTGCCAGAACTTTGACAGAATGTCATTCGGACACTGGGTAATATTTGAACATAACGCTACTTGAGCTACGTCCGAACGAGTAGCTATGCATTCATAAGGGCCAGCTGTCACCCAGCCGAACACTGTCTCAATTAGTCGGGGCATTTTATTGCCGATCGCAATAACGTTGTTGGTTAATAAATCATAAAATAATTCTCCACCAATAAGTAATCGATTGTTTGTGGTAAGTAAAACAATGGATCTGCTAATTGCAAGATTTGGGTATCTTCCAATTTGTATGTTAATATAAAGATGTGCGTAAAGGTACCGTAACATGATCCGATACGACGCAGTTCATGCTAAAGTTGGACTCATTAAATCTCGAAGCAACATGTAAACGTACGCTATCACTAGTTGACTTAGTCAAGTTACCGATTCCTTTAAGCGTTATCCTAGATTCCATACGAGCTAAATTGAGCTTATCTGCTAGCTCTTTGGTAATAATATTGACCTCGCTACCTGAATCTAGAAGGCTCTAGCGGTATGCCAGCTACCATTAACAGATTGTACCTTAATTAACGCAGTAGAGAGCAGTAACATGCGACTGCATCGTGGCGGCGTCATTCACAAGAGCCGATGAGACCGTGGCTACCTTACTCGTGGTCTGCTCCACAGCCGCGCTGGCTGCCGCGCCGCTCGTGCTACTTGTCGTCAAGCACGACGCACCTCGCTGCTCCACATGGATGGTAGTATGATGCCTTTTGCCACAAATGCTGCAAGTTTCAGTGCATTTATGACCAAATTTATACGGTATAAGACATCCGAAGCATAAACGTTTCCTTTGACGTAATCGTTTCGCTTAATAGAAGCATTTCCAGGAAAATCGGGCACTTGAACAATTCATGTGATTCATTACACAAACAGTTAGAGCTTATTTAGATGACACATAAGATGTACGTGTAGTTTGCTGAGTCTGATGAGGTTTCATAGGAGACTTGTCATTTAAAAATCTCGAAGGCAGTAGCTCGATGACTGAGAAAGTCCATTAAATCTCTTAAATTGGGCAACTCGTTGTGCTCTCTATGAAACTCCCAAGCAGCTCGAGAGAATTTGTCTAATTTTTGACAAATTATGTAAATAATTTATTAAATCCCAGTGTTGTACGGGTAAATCTAAGACACTTAAGCTATCTAAGGATTGCTGCAAGTTATTTAAGAATAATTTTAAATTTGATCTATTAATCGTCTGAAAAATTGAAAATGTTGTTTAGGTAATAATTGACTACGACCATTTGTTCTCGTACTTGTCCTGTAGAATACTCCACGCCTTAAGGTAGCTCTCCTCCCCAACAGCTAACGCAGAGATAAGTCCAGCGGCTTCACCTTAAGAGCCGACTTCAATAGAAGAGCTTTTCCGTGTCGTGAGGGTTGTATTGCCGTCGATCACTGCATGAACAATGTTTTAAAGTTTGGCCAGTTCCGCATCTCGCCATCGAATTTCGGGATCTCTAATTTGGGCAATTTGAACTTGTTATGTGCGCTGATGCCATCTCCGCCCTTAATGATAGTGATGATGATGAAGGTGCTTCTAATAAATTGTAAACTATGGCTTTAGCAAAAAAGTATTTATTTTCAACGCCTTGCCCTGTCTTCTTCGTGGCTTGAATCGACGTCGGATCGTTCTTCTCAATATCAACTTGGATGAGGTCGTATTGCTCAAATAGTTCTCTAAATTTTGTATACGAACCCTTATTTCGTCAATTTTGGAGTGGTTGTTTTTATCCGTCACATAATTCAGTATCCTGGTTATTCCACCTTTTATCGAAGCACGTTTGGTTTTCATTTCTGACAGCTCTTCCATTTTGTCTCGGATGAAATGATATGTAAGTAATTTAATATTTCTTTGCACTAAATTTTAATTTCACTGATTCTAAATTGAACGAAGGACCAAATGATTAAAATTGTAAACTAATTAATGTAATAATAATTGGGTTTAAATAAATAAATATCCTTGAGAGGAAAATAAGACACCCAATATCTTGAATGACATTTAATGGAGTCTCTTTTTAATAATTTAAAATTACGAATTAATTCATAAACAATAAAAAACATTAAAAAGTATAAAACTAAATAAAAAGGTTCAATCTTTGAACAAAAACACTTCTGAGACAAATTTTGTATAATTTTTGTACCAAAACAAATAAAAAATATATGTTTTGGAATATCGAAAGTTTTTAACCGCTTTTAAATTTAGTATAAACGGTATAGTTTTTTGTGATGCAAAATATAAGCTTGTAAATAAATAAAGACGTAGTTAGCGCTACGATTAGAAACGAGTAGGTACTACCTGACTTCTTGTCTTGTGTCAACAGACGCTAACTCACAGCTTTCTTGATGGATGCAAGTGGCGAGTTTCATTTCATTTGGCGTTCTAAGGGGGATGCCTTTGTGTTCAGCAGTGGGACGTCTTCGGCTTGATGATGATGATGACTTTTACTCGTCATATCATAACATATTAGGTTACAGGTACTTGTTACTAGATAGTAAGATTTGCCATATATATTTGTTCTTACCAAATTTTTTTTATTTAAGAAAAGAAAGAATATGTGTCTGATTTTCTGATAGATAACCTAGCTAAATGTCTTACCATTTTTTTGAATTGACAAAGAAAAAAAATATGTGTCCGATTTTCTAATAATCTAGCTGAAGGATTGAACTGAATAATATTTTTTTCCCCAGGAAACATACCCAATAAAATTGTACGTTAAGTCAAAAACAATTTGATTAGTTTTCTTTGTACACGTTTGTATTTCTCTTTCTATGACTTTCAAGGTACGGATGTGTAGTTTGGATCACAAGTTACCTCGTTTAGTTTCCTGTTGGTTTCTTTTCAACAGAGATATTCTTTGTAAAGGTAGATTTTTTTTGACAGTCTTAAGTGCTTGTTATAGCCTAAATTGAATAAAGGTACCTATTTTAATTTTGACATTGACTTTGAAAGCACAGTCAGCAAAAGATGTAGTACATATTTTTTTAACAAAATGTTACATTCCCTTCAAGCCAATCAACGAAAAGGCTACGTGCTCGCCGTGTTCTTGTAACTCTCGGGTTACTTACATTCAGACTTTACCTCAGCAGGCTCTAGTCCAGGGATGCCCAACCAGTTAAGACGCGTGCCTCTTGGGCGACGTAGCGTAGAGTGATTCAAAGGGGGGCGCGGGCGGCTTTTTAATATAACTTTTTATCAAAATTGCTCATAGCACAGACTGCTTGTTGAAAATGATCTCCACCGTACACCAACTTCTATGAACATTGATTAATACAATTCAGCCACAGTGTTCTCACTAACTGACTACATAACGTATGCTGATATACATACCCTCCTTTGAGTCGCGCAGTCGGGTAAAAATAAACACACTTATTTATACATGCTGAAATTTTGAACGTGATACAAAATAAGCGTTTACTCATTTGTTGAAATAAGTCAGATGAAATTTGCAATTTCCACACATTGAGTTCGCGATTTAATTTCTACAATGTAGGTATGTAAACCGCAAATTTTATCAAACTAATTTCAACAAATAAGTTAGTGTGTTATATAGTCCATCATTAACTGAGCTTGAAATTCTAATTTTTGTTTCACGGTCAATATTTCTCCTTGTATTTTTATTGTTTTTTTTTTAATTTTCTTATTTCGATTCCCCATTTCAGCCCCTAAGGGGGTGTAGTTTTGCATAATGTTGCATGAGACGCATAGGGTAAAAGGTTGGGAATCCCTGCTCTAGTCTAATAAACTTGATCATAAGCAATAAACTGTACCGTTCACATCCGCGGCAATAAATGCAACATGATGATTAGTGAGTAATTAAGGCTGATTATATGCGAACGAATCTCGGTTTTACACCCGCGATGTCAAGGGTCGAGAGTTCGATTACCTGGTGTTTCTGCTGTCCTACTATTATGGTGTTTTACTTCCTAACTCAAACCTTTATTGCGTCCATTGCAGTGGTTCCCTACGCTACCTACTTACCTTAACTTAAGGTAGTTATTTAAAAACACGAGCTTTGAATAAGAGTAAGGAACGTCCTTTAAAAACTAAAAGATTCAAACATTTATGCAGCCCAAGTTCGTTTATTCCGCTTATAAATTCCCATGTCAATTTTGTTAACGCATTAAAAAAATACAGGTGGTAGCTGTTTTCGGCGCAAAAATATTTTTCTCTCATTCAGAAATAGTTATTTATGTCCAAGGAAAGGAAGCAAAATTATCTGCTTTTACAACTTAATATTTTTTTTCTGGTTAATGTCAAGAGTATCATCATAAATAAAATTAAAATTATAATTAGAAATGTCACAGTAAAATAAATGAATAGAGTAATACCACTTCAAAAATTGCATTTGCAAAAAAACACTTAGAAAAGCCTTAAACAGAAAAGTTGCACTTTGATCCATCTAGTCAGGGAGGAAAACTTAGGTACTTTTCTGAATGAGAGGTGTGAAAGTAACTATTAAAGCAGCAATGTTTTAGTAACAACATGTTACTATATACAATACAATACAAAGACTCTTTACTGTACACTAGAAATAGTAAGCAATACTTACAGAAAACAGATACATTTCAAATAAAAAAAAACCGTTCGTCCATAGCAAATATTTGGGAAATGAATAAGAAAAATACTATCGGCGAAAAATTAGAGAACCGTTTTGAATAATATGGCGCGTGTTAGCCAATCAATTCATGAAATGGCGGCGTTTCATGACATGCCTAGGAACTTCATAATCTGG
This sequence comes from Choristoneura fumiferana, assembly GCF_025370935.1. Lineage (NCBI taxonomy): Eukaryota > Metazoa > Arthropoda > Insecta > Lepidoptera > Tortricidae > Choristoneura > Choristoneura fumiferana. The sequence continues at coordinate 8,051,968 of NC_133483.1, read as the reverse complement.
CGTATTTCACAATCAGTCGATACCATGAAACAATTCAGGGGGTAACCCCTGAAATTAAATGACGATATTTTGACTTCGCAACGAGCTATGGAGAGAGCTATGCTTGGAGATTCTTTGCGCGATAGAATCCGGAATACGGAAATCCGTCGAAGAACTAAAGTCACCGACATAGCTCGAAGGGCGGGCCACATCGCTCGAAGAACAGATTAAAAAAAAATATTTAAACAGTTTATTATAAATCAGAATAACATTACAAAATTGTATAATTACTTAGCTAATAATCTTTATTATTTAAGATTTTATAACTAAGGATTGCGAAGGGTGGGCGAGCGCTCATCTATAATTAAAATATAATATTCACATGTTTCCATGCTACATGACCGTTGGGAGATAAAAGTCCTCGAGTGGTGACCAGACCACGTACCGGAAGACGAGGCGTTGGCAAGCCTTCCACCAGGTGGACTAACGACATCGGGAGAGTTGCAGGAAACAGGTGGATGCAAGTGGCGAGTTGTCGTTCATTGTGGCGTTCTAACGGGGAGGCCTTTGTTCAGCAGTGGACGTCTTCCGGCTGATGATGATGGTGATGATTTTGACTACTGGTTCTCAGTTAATTCAGAGCACTCTGGCAGCTCCGCTCTCCGACTTATTATCAGCCTATCAGACTCATCAACATCAATTCGGTTGCGGGTTTCAACGGGACTCTAATGAACCACCTACTATATCCCGACACCTGCCAATCACGCTACCGTCTAATGAAATCATGCGCAGTGTATGGGAAAGTTTTAATAGCCATTTAGACGCGTGAAATCAAATGTACAAAGCTCTAAGCGCTGAATATCATAAAATTGTGTGTAATGAGATTTTATGGTGAAACTCGCTATATACAAGTGTGTTGTATGTGATACTTTTTTTATTTTATTTTTTATTTATTTATTTATATATTGCATACATGTAACATAAGCTCTTAAAGTTAACATGAACCCTGGTAGGGTATAGCATTTGTTGTTATAATTGTTATAATCTATGTATTTACTATTTTAAAATCTTTTCTTTTACAATAACTAATTTCTGTACCTATATTAATTAATGAATCCTACAATAACTTAACTTAATAAAGGAACATCAAATATCACTTGAGATCAGAAACATTTTTCCCACTTGTAGCAATAATGCGTTGTGCGCGTGCGTGACGTGAGAGGTCACTTATTACAAACCATCCTCCATAAATTCCGAGATCGAGTAGTAACATTTATCTATTAGGATTTTTTTAAATTTATTATTAAAGGATGTGCTATTTTGTTCACTTCTTAAATCTATGGGAATTCTATTGTATAATTGTATTGCTTTGTAATATGGACCGTTTTTAAAAATACTTTTATTTAAGTTGTACCTACCACTCAAGACTATTTTCATTTTGCGTGACGGAAAACAACATAACATAACGAATATATAGAGCAGAAATTATTTAAATGAGGGTGAGATTTCCTATGTAGACTTATAATGTTGCTTATAGGGCTTGAATATAGTTTTAAATTGATTGATTGATTCAGGGGCTTCCTTACGGAGCATAGTTACGTATGTGTGACACGTAAATATGTTAGGTACAACATGCAGATATGTAATAGTTGTGATGCAAGAATAATTAATTAGTTCTTCGGTAACAGTTTTGTTTAAAAACTTCAAATTTATTTTTCGTCCGTTTCTATTTGCTATTTACGTTCTATTAAGCGCACACCCGTGCAAGACATCTTCAGAAAAAGGTTCACATTTTGGCATTATAAAGGCATATATAACATTAGTAATATGAGCTTCCGCAACAAGGCCGCACTTCGCATAATGGTTGCCTTTGATTTGCTTAAAAAACATAGCACTAACCGGCAGTTAAGTCATGCGTGTGTTAGAATATAGGATGTAAACACCTAAATTATTTTAATTTATAAGTTTTGTTATTGTAACATTAATTTAAATCATTTTTTTTATGTATAATCAATTAAGAGTATCTAAACTGTTCAATCTGTGACAAATGGATGGAGGTGGGGATAGACCTTAAATACCGATGTTCACCCGCAAAGGGGGGTATTTCGCTTGGGAATGGCTTAACGGCTTGGACTCCCCGTCTCCAGTCTAATTTGTCACAGATAAGTATTTTTCGTATTATTAGCTAAGGACCTACGTACCTAGTTTAGCTGGTAGTGGTAATTTTATTTAAAACAAAATAATTTATTTAAGTTTACTTTGAGTCAATTCAAATTTACTGTACAAAGTGAAAAACCGTAAAATAAATGTTCAGCCTGATTGTGTTTTTTCTAAAATTTGCCTCTTCTATATTGTATACCCACAGCCCGTTATAATTTCTAGATTTTACAGTAAGATAATTTTACAAAACTCAGATGAACAATTGAAACCCCTTTTTTTTTTATTAAATCTAACATCAGAAGTGGGATCCGAAAAATAATCACAATATTATACTAATCTTTTTTTTTTCTTTGACTTTTTACATTTGCCTCATGGAGTCTACTCAGCTGTTGGAAAGTTTGGTGAAGACCATTCGAGATGCATTAACGTCTAACCAGCGGCACGACGACGTCGCGCTTCCACTTTATGACCCCGAGAAGAGTGACTGCGGCGCGGAGGCGTGGTGCAGAAGCATCGAAAAACTCGGTACTGAATTCAAATGGAGCAGCATCCAGCAAGCTGCCAAAGCCGGTAAGGCCTTACGAGGCTCTGCATTGTTGTGGTTCGAAAGGTGGGAACCAGAGACTGAAAGGTCCTGGGAGGCTTTGCGTAAGGATTCTAGTCGATTTGTATCCTGAGAAAAAGAATTTGTCAGAAAGATTGAATAGGGCTGTGTTGTTTACTTCAGATTCTGCGGACACTTATTGTGAATACGCTAGGGAAAAGATAAGATTGTTACGTAACACCAAAATAGCTTTCACGGAACCTCAGTTGATTGAGCTTGTATGTGGGGGTATCAATGAAATAAATATCAAAATGACTAGTTTAAATAGTGCAGTCAGTTCAACACAAGAACTTATTACTTTATTTTCTTCTTACGAGAAGATACCTAGAAAAAGACCGTTAGAAACCACTATCCAATCAGTAAATTCAAATAACGCCAAACGTTTTAAATCCGATTCGCGAACCGTAGATAAAACTTGTTTTTCGTGTGGGATGAATGGACACTTGAAGGTACATTGCCCTAATAGTTTGTCTAAGCCGTTTGCTAAAGATTCCATGACTGATAAACAAAATCAAACTATGCGGGTAGTTTGTTCTTTTTGCAATAAAGTGGGACACGCATTTGAAAAATGTTTTCATCGCATTGCTTGTACGGTTTGCAAAAAAATGGGTCATTCTTCCGATAGGTGTTTCCAACGTTCTCAAAAACTTGACCAAGAAAAAAACATCAACAATGTCGAACCAAAATGACTAGAAAATAAGTTAACGAAAATTTGTATAAATAATATCTTCATAGACTCTTTATTAGATACTGGAGCTGATTGTAGTATTATACGAGAATCTGTAGCAAAGCGCCTGGACTGTCCATTTTTACCGTGTTCTTTGTATTTTGACGGTATTGGAAATGGAAAAATGCATGTTTTTGCCAAAATAATAGGGTCTGTACAATTGAATGATACCTGTATAGACCTAGAATTATATGTAGCTAAAGATGTTGACTTTCATTACGACTGTTTGATTGGACGTAATGCAGTACAAAATAGTGACGTTGCGATTTTCATGGATGCGACGGGTAGTCAGTTATTAAGAATTGAAAATAAAGAACCCCATTTGCAAATTTGCTCAGCTCAAATTAAAACTTATTTGAGTGATCTTGTAATCTGTTTGAGTCATTTAGATAAATCCCTACAGAATAGTGTGATTAGTATTTTTAAAAATTATCTTTCTATTTTTCCTAACGACAACTACATAAGCACGGTAAAAACAGGTCAACTCACCATTCGTTTAAAAAGCGACAAAATAATTTACTACAGACCCTATCGTTTGGCTCCAATTGAAAGAGAGAAAGTCAAGAATATTGTAAATGACTTGCTTCAGAAAAAAATCATACGAGAAAGTGAGTCTGAATATGCAAGTCCAGTATTATTAGTAAAAAAGGCTGATGGCACCGACAGACTATGTATAGATTATAGAGCATTAAACCAAAATATTGAAAAAGAACGTTACCCCCTCCCCCTTATCGAAGACCAGATAGATCGGTTGGGCAAAGCGAAATATTATATTTCTATTGACATGAAAAACGGGTTTTATCAGATACCTATAGCACCAGATTCCATAAAGTACACTGCTTTCGTTACGCCTGATGGACATTTTGAATTTTTGAAAATGCCGTTTGGGATTTGCAATGGACCTTCAGTGTTCCAAAGAGCCATAACGAAAGCAGTGAAAGATTTAAAGTTTCTCTTGGTCTACATTGACGATTTGCTGATACCTTTTAGCACAATATCTGAAGGTCTTGACTACCTTAACCAAACTCTTAAGGCTTTGAGTGATGCAGGTTTTACAATCAACTTAAAGAAATGTAAATTCTTTGTAACAAGCATTGAATATTTAGGACGAACCATATCACATCAAGGCGTTAAGCCGAGTCAAGGAAAGGTATCTGCTTTAATTAACTCCCCGATTCCGGCAAACATAAAGCAAGTCAGACAGTTCATGGGACTAGCGAGTTATTTTAGGCGATTCATACCAGAATTTGCATCCCGAACTGCTAGTATTACCAAGCTTCTAAAGAATGACCAAATCTGGGAATGGGGACCGGAACAACAGGAAGCTCGTAATTACGTAATTGACTATTTGACGAAAGAACCTTTATTATCAATATTTGATCCAGATTTGCAGACTGAATTACATACTGACGCCAGCGCCATAGGGTATGGTGCTATACTTTTACAAAAATCAGAAGGTGTAAGTCGGGTGGTAGCATATTTCAGTAAAAGAACGAGCCCCTGTGAGTCTCGGTACCATTCTTACGAATTGGAAACCCTATCTATCTACAATGCATTAAAACATTTTCGCGTTTACCTTTTGGGCATTCAGTTTAAAATAATTACGGATTGTAATGCAATCAAATCTACTGTTAACAAAAGGGATTTATCTCCACGGGTAGCACGATGGTGGAGTTATATGCAAGACTTTACATTTGTGATAGAATACAGAAAGGGACAGTATGTTAGTCATGTAGATTATCTTAGTCGAAACCCAGAACTAAATCAAGCGCAGATAGACACTTGCCAAATTTCAAACCTACCTTCGAAAATTGATAAGTGTGTATCTGTGAATGTTATAAACACTCCTCGCTCATGGTTAGAGACTGCACAAGATCAGGATTTAGAGACTCAAGCTTTAATAGAAAAAGTACGGTCAGGAGATCTGGATAATAATCAGTATACAATTCAAAATAACTTATTATATTACAGACCAGAATTGACAGCTATACCAAAGCTTTACGTACCAAAAGGTAGTAGATTAGGTATTCTCCGTTTGTTCCATGACGACAATTGTCACGTTGGTTTTGATAAAACCCTTGAAAAAATATTGGAGTACTTCTGGTTTCCTGGTATTTCTAAATTTGTAAAGAAATATATAAGTCACTGTCTTGTTTGCGTTGAGAAGAAAAGTCATTCTGGTCCAAAACAAGGAATGTTACACCCTATAGATAAGACCCCAATCCCCTTTCATACTGTACATTTAGATTGTACGGGTCCATTTCCACGTTCAAGTAATGGATATAAGTACTTGCTTATAATTATTGACGGATTCACCAAGTTTTGCATTTTAGAACCACTACAAACCATGTCTGCTCAAGAATTGGTCGATAAAGTACGTAATTCTGTAATTACTTTCGGAACTCCGTCCTTGATTATAACTGACCGCGGCACAAATTTTAATTCTCGACAAATGCGGGAGTTATTTGAAGAATGGCAAGTTACCCACCACCTTATTTCTACGGGTACCCCACGTGGAAATGGACAAGTTGAGCGTTACGTAGCCATTATTACTGACATGTTAACTACTAGCTGTGCTGATGTGTCAGACTGGCCGAGCGTACTAAGTAAAGTACAACTATCTTTAAACACGACTGTTCAAAAATCAACCGGATTTGCACCGATGCGGCTACTCATTGGTAAAAATTCTAACATCCCCAGCATACAGGCTCGATTAGATGAAGTATTAGATAATATCGATGAAGTAATAGATGTTAGCGCCGATAGATTAACAGCACAACAGCGCCTTCAGAAGGTGGCTGAAAAATCAAAGGACCGCTTTGATCAGACTCGTAGAAATAATATACAGTATAATGTAGGTGATACTGTTTATGTCAATCAAGATCACAGAAGAAATAATAAGTTAAGTGCTAAATACAAAGGTCCATATCAGATTATTAACATTCTAGATAATGACAGGTACTCGTTAAATGGTATTGGTCATTTAAGAAACATAGTAGTAGCGAAAGATAAACTTCGGCTATGGCCAGGTGATTTACCTGATGAATTTGTATAATCGAAATTTGTTTTTCGTCACATGTTAATGCAGGTTCTTCCAGTCCGTGGGATCTTATAAGGTCTTTCGGTTTTCGTCGTGACAGTTGTAAAACTTATTTAATTTTCTTACAATTACAATTTTACACCATACTTGATATTTGCCGACGAAATCTGAAAACCTTTTAACAGCTCACGGAATGTATGTAAGTACATAAGTAATGGATTTTATTTATTTATTAGCAAGCTACCTTCATATTTGTCACTAAACATTATGTTTTCGTTATGTAGCTGGTTTGAATTAAAATATATTAAAAAATGCTATAATAATGAAGGTGATTGGGATTATATTATTATATTATGAATGACCTCAGCTGGTGTCCGGTATTCACTGTCTGCGGGTGATTAAGCTTCACCGACGGCGGGTGATTGGTCGCACACAGCCAAAGTTGTTGATTACTAAGTAGACCGATTATACTTAATCATTATTATTAAGGTACATAATTCTAATATTATGTAAGTTTCAGCAAATAACGCTTATAATAGTTCAGTAAATTGTAGATGAAGTTGATTATTTAATTAGCTTTAATAAGTAGATCATAGGTATGTAATGTAATTCATTTATTTTTAACTTTTCAATATATTGTTTACTAAATTGTATCCTGTCAGCACGACAATTGAGTAATGTTTATAAATTGAATAAATAAATTAGGTTGAGCTTGTACTTCGAGGACGAAGTACCTGTCAGTATGGCCGTGTTAGAATATAGGATGTAAACACCTAAATTATTTTAATTTATAAGTTTTGTTATTGTAACATTAATTTAAATCATTTTGTTATTATGTATAATCAATAAAGAGTATCTAAACTGTTCAATCTGTGACAAATGGACGGAGGTGGGGATCGACCTTAAATACCGATGTTCACCCGCAAAGAGGGGTATTTCGCTTGGGAATGGCTTAACGGCTTGGACTCCCCGTCTCCAGTCTAATTTGTCACAGATAAGTATTTTTCGTATTATTAGCTAAGGACCTACGTACCTAGTTTAGCTGGTAGTGGTAATTTTATTTAAAACAAAATAATTTATTTAAGTTTACTTTGAGTCAATTCAAATTTACTGTACAAAGTGAAAACCGTAAAATAAATGTTCAGCCTGTTTGTGTTTTTCTAAAATTTGTCTCTTCTATATTATATACCCATAGCCCGTTATAATTTTCTAGATTTTACAGTAAGATAATTTTACAAAACTCAGATGAACAATTGAAACCCCTATCTTTTTTTTTATTAAATCTAACACACGCGTATTCTGTAGGTATTTCCAAAGTCTAGAAACTTTTTACATTTTCTTACACTGTGGTATCTATGTATAAATATCACACAAAAATATCGATACGTTCAAAAAACATATCGATATTTTTTTCAACAAGCCTTACAAAGACAACGTGCTTACTAGCAACTTCATGTGGCGCACCCTAATTCCGGCCCGGATAACACCGACATCGAAATACCGGCCCTGTTTTTTGTGTACACGCCCATAGAAACTGACAGGAGCTTCTATGGGCGTGGTGCGTGTTCACGAAAAAACAGCGTCGGTATTTCCAAAGTCTATTCCATCCCGGTATTATCGGTCGTGAAAATCGCGTAATTCGATTCTTCATTATTTACTTATCAATAGGTTATTAAAACTGTAATCAGTAATATTCAAAAGCAACCCTTATACCTATTTAATCCATAAGATTTTTTTAGTTTCTTTTGTGGCCTAGTTATAACAGAACAGTTAAAATTACCGGTACTATTCATTGGATAAAGTAAAATGTACTGTGTTCGTGCAATTTTACGTCATTTAAGACAGCCTACAATCAGGAAATTGCAAGATCAAAAGTTGTTAACTTCATTACCAACATTCTATCGACCTGCAAGTCAATTTTCACAAGCAATAGAAGATGATTTTTCAGGTACGAAGTGGCGGTTCCGAAAGGAACCAGTTTTAAATGTACATAAAGTATTTTTTCTACTTTAAATTATTACTCTACTTTAAATTATTCATTTTTTTTCTCAGAACAATTGTTGATGAGATTTGTCAAGGTGATGCAGACCTTTGAAAGAAATTACGAATTCTCATGCTTGAGGTAGAAGTGATGCGTCAAGACGGTCGCCAGGGCACCAGATAATTTAAAAGCAAGCAATTGGAAGCACCTTTGGAGCTACAAAGTCGAAACCAACGACACTCATATCTTTTATATTTATTCAAAACAGAAAAGTCGAAGGAAAATCAAAAGTTAAATAATAGCTTCAAACTGGGCTATGCATCAATATATTTAAATTTAAACTTTTTAAAATATTGACACCACTGAAAGGTTAGAAAAAACTGGTTCAAACTGGTTGAAACATAATAATATCATAATTTATGAAACTGAATCACTTACCAGGGTGGAACCTATTAAAATCACTTTCGCTTGGATTTCTTTGAAAATGTATGGAACGTCAACATGACATCAGCAGCACCGCAGCACAAAGGTTCCACCCTGGTACATGATTCAGTTTCCTGGACTGTAAATTAGTACTTTCTTTCAAAATTGTTTTGAAAGCTGGGTTCTTTTCACTAAAATTGTACCTACTTGCATAATATGTAGCAGTTTGTAACTTTAATGAAGGTCTACTTATGCAACAATAGATTAAACTTGTTGTTTTGATATTTTCTATAGGCCAAGAAAGAGGCTAGAAAACAAGCTTTTATGGAATCAAAACAGGAGGATGTTAGAGAATATCCTGATGATGTGATGTATGGCATCAGTCATCAATCATTATTTTTGCGAATTCGAGATCAATCCATGAATAACTTTGATAACTATAGGTAAGATTTTAATTAAAAAAGCATGATATATGTTAAGGATACAATTATGGATCCTGTTAATTCAATTTTGTCACTACTTATATTACAAATAATATATATTTTAAAAAGTATTATATATCTATATTATTGAAACAGCTTTTACTTTCCAGTGGATGAGTCCATAATATGGTATATTGACTATTTTTTATTTATTTCATAAATTAAAGCTTGATGCATGTCAGCAATCAGAAAATCAATTTTTAACCTACCTTTCATATAGCAGAGTTATAACATAATATACAGGATATAGGAAATTCAGGAGTTGTCAAATACCATATTACATAGCTTGTATATTTAACTAGTTACCAATTTATATAATTAGATGTATTTTATATTTCAGAGCATTGCAAGCCATAATGCACGGTCAGCCTATTGTTGTAGATTGTTCATATGAGGGCAATATGATATATCGGGAAGCAGTAAATGCTGCTAAACAGATGACTTTTGTTTTTGGTGACAATAGGATACATAAAGACCCTTTTGATGTTCACATGTGTAATGTGAACATGCGGGGATACTTTTATGAACAACTTCAAAAGAATATACCATCTTAGAAGAGCCGTGGTTGCCTTTAAATATTCATACTAAGAGCTATTTAGATGTGTTTCCAAAAGAGAAATTAGTTTATCTCACACCACATTGTCGAAATGAACTTACAGAATATGATCATGATGCTATTTATATAATAGGCTGCATGGTAGACAAGGTGAGACTTGAAGAATTCTCTGATTTTGACTTGCAAAGCTAGATTCATACTTAGATTTCTTCATACACTGCCTGCAAACTTAGCCAAAAGGCTAAAAAATCTAATCAATATGTTTAAGTTGAGATTAAAGATGAGTTTAAATGAAATTAGAAAAATATGATACAATTTAAAAAAAAAACTAATATTTTGATTTCAGGTAAACAATGAACCACTGTCATTAGCTAAAGCTAAGAGAGATGGTATCAAAATGGCAAAATTGCCACTTGATAGGTATCTTGAATGGCCCCTGGATCAAAGAAAAATCTGAATATCAACCACATGTTACCAATACTTCTAGACCTGAAAATGACTGGAGACTGGGAATATGCTTTGAGACATGTCCCAAGGAGAAAACTTATGGAAACCAAAGTTCTGGCAATGGAAAAGAGATTGAAAAGAATCCATCATTACGAGAGCAAGTCTTTAAAAATTTAAAACAGCACTCTGATGAGCTACCCGATTCATACAAATTGAAAAGAAACAATCAAAAGCATCTTTGTATGATGATGACAGCATATAAATATTTTTAAAAATATATAAGTGTATGTTTTCTGTCATTGTGTGTTACCCAAGCTATAATTTAAAAAAATGGCCTACCAATGGGACCCAATGGATTGGACATCTGCGCTCAACCTCATTGAAGCGCACACTTGTGTTTGTGAACCCTAATGAGATTCCTGATGCTGACAATTTATAACATTACTATCTTACACCCGCAGCGTTGTCCCTATCCCAAAAGTTTCGGAAATTTGTCCTTATTCCTTGTCTCCATATTTAAAGATGTTTTGAACTCAATGGAAAAATTGCAAACAGTTGCCACCTAATGCCTATTTCTCAAAGCTTATTAGTCTAATAATAACAATACTTATGTTGGTGTTTTGTCTCGTAAATTAAATAAGAAAATAAAACCAAAAATGCTTCTAGATATTGGTCCTTAGACCTAAAATTAGGCTTAGTTGTGCCAACTGTAACATAACTGCATTACAACCATGCTACATAGTTTACATTCGGTATGCAGGCGTCAGAAGTGCTCGCCAAGAATATGAACAGAGTTGCTCGTTTGCCATCCAGACGAATAAAAATAAAAAAGTAGACCGCAATATACTTGCAGTTTTGATGCTACTATTTATGTCAACTGCATTCAAACTGCGCTTTTGCAGAAAGCAGCTGAATGCAGGATACGGAGTTTAAATGAAACGAAATATGTGTTCTATTGTGCCAATATAAGTTTAATTTTATACTTTACACAGCATTAAAAGATTTCATAATATCTAGTAACTAAGGTTCATACTATTTACAGTCTGATGTTGACACTGGAATATAAATATGTATATAATGTGGTGGCAGACACTTAACATTAATTGATCAATAGTATTGACCAATCCTACCCCATCTATTGCACACATAGATTGTCGAAATGATTACATGCTTAGCATGTATGCACAAGTAAAAAATTCTAGTCCATAAAGAAATTAAAAACTTTGTCTACAAAAGTAGAAATTTGGATGAAGACCAAAAAGTTGTACACCGTTACAAAGCTGCGTTAGCAGGTATTTATAATACTATTTTTTTTCACAATGTAAATTTTAACTACCTGCTAACGCGCAGCTTTAACGGTGTAACTTTTTGGTCTTCACTCATTTATAAAAAGCATATTCTCAGCAGATTCACAGTGCAGTAGATGGCCTGTTGATGCGACGGGCAGGCGGATAAAATTAATTAGATATATTATATAGCCACGAGCGACTTCGAATATCTGTCATTTTGTATGACGATTCAAAGGATTTTTTCACAAAATGGGTCCCAAATTAACGCTCATGACCTTATATGCTCTACAAAGATACAGAATAAGTAATCATGCTTTGCAAGTAACAATATTATTTATTAAAAATCTTGTACTGCATCCTATTTTAAAAACTGAGTCATAACCATAACACTGGTTACAAGAGAAGACAATGCCTTGTAATGGACTTAGTAATCTTATATGCTATAAAAAGTAGTCACATCTCAAGAACTTTTCATCAGCTTTAGTGGATACTCCCTGAACATGCCACGATCAGCATAAATTTCTTTATAACAATTCTTATTCTCAAGGTAAAACACAAGTTCGCACATACTCGTAGATTACCTAAAATACAATGACGCAGTCAATCAGACAAAAACCATACTAAAGTAAAAAAAATATGTAATACCCAGATGGGAGATTTCCTGATGTGTGTTCTGTACTTATGCCTTATAAGGCGTGTATCCCTCCTACTATCAGACTATCTAAACGACAAACGTTAATTGAGAGTTAACAGTCCTATGCTAGGTTTCACAGGATAAACGAACAGCTCCATAGGACATCTTGGTGGTTTCAACTTCCCAACATTAGCCAGTTGTTCCGTTTGTAGTTACTAAGAGCTTCCATATACTAAGCTGAATGCGGTCAGCGCTTGTAGCTAGTAACTAGTAGTAGCTTGTAGCAATAATAAAATGCATCAATAATCTCGCCAGGGGACAAACGAGCCCGTGGGCACCCATAATATGTGCGGCAGCTTCTAGGGTGCAGTATGCCGCATATCGACGTCGCCGGGAGCGGCTTCTGAGCGCTGCTTAAGGTGGCGAGAATCTCTTGCAGGTTCGAGGGCAGCGCTATGTCGGCTAATGGCACCACCGGCGGCGGGGGCGTCATTGGACGCGACGGCGAGTACGCCTCGTCCTGGAAACAATGATTTACTTTGTCAACTAAGTAAAAAATCT
>NC_133483.1:7938071-8038985 GCF_025370935.1 Choristoneura fumiferana | reverse complement strand
TTTTTGGTTTTATAACGAGCAATTTGCTTTTCTGAATATTTTACTTCGGGCCGTGAGAGAAAAATGTGAGTGAGAAGAGGGTGAGGAAATATGTGAGAGGTATGAACTGGACCTCTCATATATTTCCACAAGCAAGGTACGTCGAGGCAAGCGCGCCAGCAGGGGGTAAACACGCCTACCATTAAAATATTGAAAAGTACGATAAGCATTAATAACAATCTCTTACAACCACGCACCTAAGACCTGACCTAAGACCTGTAAGATGTCATTAGTAGTGCAATATCAATTTATTTATTTATTATTTATTTTTCGATTTGTTTACACGGTATTACAGCGAACCAGCAATACACCGAGAAAACTATACTATCAACTAAAAACAATTATAATATAAATTACAATAACAATATTAACAGCAGAAACAAATAACACTTACAAATGACACTTATGAGTAGGTACCAAACTTTTACGCGTAGGTACGGTGGTCTGCCTTTTGTCCATCGCCTCACAAAACCTCAGACATTCTCGGCAAACAGCTACCCATTTCCACTCAAAAGGTCACATTCAGGTACCTACAGACGCCAAGAGAGCATTCAGAAGGGTATCGATACTTTTCGATATTTTAATGGTAGGCGCGCTTACCCCCGTGCCGGCGCGCTTGCCCCGACTTACCACATCTAAAGCAACATCATCATCTAAATATAATCGCTTCGTTTACTTTGATGTTTTATTTATTATTTATTTATTTCGAAAAATACAAACTGTAACATAGATGCACAGAAAAACCAGAGAAAGAGACCAGCGCTGGGAATCGAACCCAGTACACTACCACTGGACAGGAATCTTTGTCTCTTGTTTAGTCACTTAAGCAGCGATACTAGCGACATCTATGTTTTAGCCCTCATCGAGAAACTTTCACATTCCATCGGAACTAACCGCTCACCCGGACAAGAGATGTCGCTAATTAACCAATCAAATTAAGATTGGTTTTTGGAGTCTTTTTGTATTTTTTATTTCAACTCCAAATTTTTGTTACTTTTACGGTCATCCCGTAAAATCCATATCGATAATACTTATTTTTTGTATTTTAGCACGCACGCGCTTAATAGTAGCACATGTCCTATACACACATGCTAGTAGGTAGCATTTGCTCAATAGTAGCATGCTTTCGTGCTAGTAATGAGCATGTGTAACAGTATATGTAAATAGAATAAAAATATATATAAGTAGTCACAATAAGTTTATAAAGCTTTACAATCCCGATTTAGTAATTTTGCGCGCATAAAACCTTCGCATTTACAGGCAAGTTGAATGAAATCCTTCACTAAAGACCAAATTTTAATGCACCTCTGCTGTATGTGGTACCATATAAATCAAGTGTCAAAATATCTTGGACGGCTACATTAAAATCAACATTGCTCGAGAAGTTATAATTAAATTATTTGTTAAATTTTACATTTCGCGTTTGCTAACTCGTAGTGCCAACCAATTAACGAAGTCGTGACTCTCGTTGATTTGGCTGTTCATACAATACATCATATAAAATATTACTGTATAATGATTACCTACCTACGTTCCATTTCGTTTACCCGAAGAAGTCAAATAAGCTACTCCGGTGATTGTGAATTTCTGACAATAAAGGCTATTTGATACAAATGTAGAAGTAACAACAAACTCTTAGGGGCTGTTTCACTATCCATTGATTAGTGTTAACTGACGGTTAAATGTGATGCCGTCTCTGTTTGTTTTGTTGGAATAGACGGAGACGGCATCACATTTAACCGTCAGTTAACACTAATCAATGGATGGTGAAACAGCTCCTTAATCGGTTACGTTTATTCTGATCTTTAAAGGTTTTTAATAATTCACGATACATTTTACATTTAAGATATACATATAACATCTACGACATCCGTATAAAGGGGAATGGATAAAAAATTTAGAAATGCTTGAAACTTTTTTATCGATAGAAATAAACTTCCTGATTAAAAGAAAAAAAAACAGACTTTTAAAGTAGCATCAATTAATTTAAAAAAAAATGAGTTTTCTTTACCGCCAAATTACGGTCGCTTACGGGTTGTTCATAGCCCAGAACAAAAAAAATAAAAAAAAATATGTGTCTTTGACTCGGGTAACACTATTTATTTTACCGGCACGAATAATACCGACATGGAAATCATCATCATCATCATCCCAGCCTATATGCGTCCCACTGCTGGGCACAGGCCTCCTCTCAGAACAAGAGGGCGTGTCACAAAATATCATGTCGGTATTTCGATGTCGATATTGTCCGTCCGGTAAATAGGGTCACCCTTTGACTCGTTCGTTTTGACGGGTGGCACTCTTTAAAGGCCCAAATAATACCGACATGGAAGCACCGGCCCTTTTTTTCATATACACACCCATAGCAACCGACATGAGCTTTTTTTTTATTATTTGAGTACTTCTCTTCCTAACCCCTTTAATGAAATGATTTTGTGCTTTATTTGCATTTGCACCGCATTTCAGTGTCGCCGCTATCGCTAAAACGGAACATGTATGAAATATTCCACTAATAAACGTATTTGGTAAACAGTAAGTTCCCGGGTTATTATGAAAGTTTTTCAACTACAGCGATGTTTATGAAGCTGTTTAATTCATGCTTTCCCGCGACGGCCGGTCGGATAAAACTGAGATATGTTGGAAAAAATCCAAGACTTTCCATAGGACGGATATGATGCTAATGATGTTTTGCAGTAGGTTGGATAGTCATTCTTGCGAGTATTTATGTTGATAATAAGGTTTTTTATTCAATCAACCGTATTATTGTTTTATTTGAATACAAGCGGATCATCACAAAATCACTCCAAAACACAAAAAATGGGTTCGAGAATGAACATGAAATTTAACTAAGAATCATTAAGAATCAATGCTCGTTTGGGTGCCCACGCATCAAAATTTCCACAGATACGAAATTTGCTTTAACAAAACAGTGTACATACTTCAAAAAAAAAGAAGGATGTTCTATAATCTTACTGTATGTATTTTTGAGCGCATCATAGTGTTTATGATATGTGCGTAAATAGACGGTGGTAATAAATTAACATCAGCGACAAATAATTCAAATTCACTTTAAAAATTTGCTAGTAACAAACTTCCATCATTTATAAGAAAAAAATAGTGTTAGGAATGCCTAGAAATCAAAATTATAACGAGTATCGTTTGTCGTGCTATCTCGTTAAAATGGGTAAGCATCGCTGCATTGATAAGGGTTGTAACTTATCACTTTATCACACACGGACCAGTGATATCACTATTGACGATAAATGGCTATTTTCATGAGTGTATTTCAATAGTATATTTTGTCGAAATCACTTTTGCGCGACATGATTGGATTTATCTCCATGGATTTAATGTGATAAGTACCTACCGGGAGTTAATAATACGAGTAGCAAATAACTTATGATAATCGTAAGGTACATGTTGAGTGTGTTTGTATGTCGGGCGTAGCTTAATTATTATAATACCCAGCCTTATTTTTTTATACATTTCGCAGTGGAACCAAAATCTATAGGGTACTTACTTCCCGTAGACCTAGAATCAAGAAATTTGGCAAGAAGAAATTTCTTACAGCATAAGTAAAGGAAAAAATCCGAAAATCGCTAATTTGTTGTTGCAATAAGTACCAAAAACAATATTTTTTTGATTACAATTTTTTTTCATTCGAAAGCGATGGTTTACTTCGACACTGCGTAGATCAAGCTGGCGTAGTAAGTAATACACGCGTGGACTACGGTGCAGGAGGCCCTGAGTTCGAATCCTAGAATAGTAGTAACATTTTTTTTGTTTTCGTTTATTTACTTTTCTTTTTCCTGTTAAATATTTTCCATTTTTGATATTGTGTAAAATATTTTTATTTTATCATCAGTATCATCCCAGCCTATATACGTCCCACTGCTGGGCACAGGCCTCCTCTCAGAACAAGAGGGCTTGGGCCATAGTTCCCACGCGGGCCCAGTGCGGATTGGGAACTTTTTATTTTATATTTTAGAGGAAAAAACAATCGGATAAAACTTTTTCTCGAGACTCCATCAACGATCTATTTACATACAGATTTGTACGGAACCTTCGGTGCGCGAGTCCGACTCGCACTTGTTGTTTTTTTTTTACAATAAACTTACAAGATATGCATTTAAGAAAATTTGCCGCCTAAAGAAAATCCCGAATAATATATGGCGAAATCTCAGAACAAACGTGACGTGATGAAAGGGATTGTGAGCTAATACCTTATAAAATATCGCAACGAAGGAATAAAGCGCTATCTGGCAGTAGTCCGTCAATCTTATTGTCATTCAATTTGAATTCTCGCGCAGGGTCGGTTTTTGCGATGCCAAGGCATGCGGCCATAAAGTTAGAGAACTAAGTAGCGAGCAACAGATCGCTTTAGCGGGGCACAGATTTTAGAAATGTGTTGAGTGATGTAAAGTCACCCCGGATTCTGTCCGTGTTTTACGGCACTGTACCTAGGAGTGGAATAAACGATCGATAACATAATGGTTGCCAATCAAATCAAATTGAAACAATTTCTAGACGAGTTATTAACCTCTATCTAAATGTTGAAACCATACAACTACTTATACAAACCATGATCTATAGAAGTCATTGGTTTTGCGGGCGATAGGACCTTGTAAAAGATCGCTCGTTAGCATCATCTTGGTTGTTAATGCGTGTGCTGCTGTATTCCGGCGTGGACAGTAAGACAGCCAGTGATATTGGCACATGAGGTGCTATATCGTAGCCATTTTGGCTTTCAATGCATCAGCAACCCACTGGTGTTGCAATGTTTATAGTATTAGTAAAGTATTTTTAATTACCTACCTTTGCATTTCGACAAGATACCTAAACTTACAAATCGCATTATCAGTCCCCACATACTAATAATTAGATTCGTGACAAGTAGAAAGTGTGAATTCATAAGATTCCTCCTGAGTTTATCCTAAAACGTCTTTTGTAAAATCCTTCAAAATCTACCTCTTTTTGGTACACCACGTTCCGCCGTTTCTCTGGCCAGCTCCGACACTGTCGGTCGAGAGAAACGTAACATTTGTCACTGCATCGGAATCTGTTGAATTAGACGCTCCAAGGGTTCCCAGAGATGGGAATTCGAACGTTTTTTGTTTCTTAGGAGCTTTTTCTGCGAACGTGCCTCGATTTCCTTACATAGGGTGAAACGGGGATCGCAATTTGGCCTCCAAGTTGTTAATTAACTGATTGAAAGGTATTGGATGTTTTGGTTTATGTTCATTTATGCTTTAGTGTTTTATTAGATCAGCTATTTAATCGGCCTCTGATTCAGCTGACATTACATTTGCTTTTCAATAGAGTGCGCGCCGTTGTAAGGTGACGTTTGAATTGTTTTTAGGGTTCCGTAGCCAAATGGCCAAAAATGGAACCCTTATGGATACGTCATGTCTGTCTGTCTGTCTGCCTGTCCGTCCGTATGTCACAGCCACTTTTTTCCGACACTATAAGAACTATACTGTTGAAACTTGGTAAGTAGATGTATTCAGTGAATCGCATTAAGATTTTCACACAAAAATTGAAAACAAAAACAATAAATTTTGGGGGTTCCCCATACGTAGAACTGAAACGCAATTTTTTTTTTCATTAAACCCATACGTGTGGGGTAGATAATTTACACCGGGTTAAAACTAATTTAAGAACTAAATCGAGATTCATTCTTTCCTGCAAGTGTCATTGAGGTCGTATTTAACATGGCCACTCGTCGTAACTTTATTGAAAAATAACCTATTAACACAAATACCACTAAACAATACAACACAAATAAAAAAACCACTTCCACTTACTGATAACGTAAAATACCTTAAATCCAGTGTTTGTGTCACAGAATACAGCGGGTGTGTAGTTTGTGTGTGCTAAAATATCCCAAGGTAAGCCGATGTACGTGTGTGTGGTAAAAAAAATATGGTGCCAGTTTTTAAATTAAGTGTGTTTCTTATTTTTCAGTTAACAAATATTTTTTGAGTTAATTATTGACCAAATTTTAGCAATTACACAACAGTCATTTTAAATATTTTGATGTAAAGGTAATACGACCGGATAAATGGACTTTTATTGACTCTAGTTAATTAAAATACAGAAGTACACAAGCATTTTGTATCTTCTTCATAATGAAATTAATCTCAATTCGAGTGCCACTTTTTCCTCATCCGAAAGTAATGAAATGAACGATATTAATGTGGCAACGAAGAGAGATTAGTGAAATCGAAACGAAATGCAAAATCATATAAATTAACTGCTACTCTGGCTGCGAATAATTTTTTCATTGTTATCCCGCGGGAACTTTGCATTTTCCCGGGCAAAAACGATCCTATGATCCCAGGGTATCAAACCATTTTCATGAGTATCAAATACCATTTAAATCGGTTTAGCGTGAAGAGTTAACAGACAAGAAGTAGGTAAAAGAGTGCGGACTAAAAAGTTCGATGTCGTGTTAAATGGTCGTTAACGATAAAATTGACTGATTGATTGTTTCTTGACAGTTGCAAAACCATTTAGAAATAAATAATATCACAACAAAGTTTTTGACATTGGATATTTTTTTGTAATGATTGCACTTCTGATATTATTATTCTTATTTTATTAATTATCTAAAGCTATAATATGTAAAGTAATCCTGACATGGATATTGCAGTAATAATTATAATTAATTAAGTAGGTTAGGTTTTTGTGTTTTCAAGATGAATCGTTATTTGTACCTAGTATTTTTATTGTTTTTATGGAGGTCTAACCTAATGTGTAAGTATTTTGGTTATTACTGACACTTGCATGTGCTGTAAATAAATAAATAATAAATAAATAAAAAACAACTGACTAGAAAATTTCCGCTGTGACACGAAATTTAGCCGTACAATTTTGTTTGGTAAATAATAAATATAGAGGATATAGTCTCTAATTAACTCCACTCAAATAAGTCTATAGTTTTTAAATATAAGTATATTCATACTAATACGTAATAGAAATTTTCAATCCAAGCCCAACTCTTGGCAGCTGAATACTAATGACGCTAGCATTTTCGAGGAACTTCGTGCGGATATCAAAGTTCAGGCTTATTTGTGAACACGTTAACGCTGACTTGAAGTTTTGTTGACGCCGTAATTAGCAGAGATTGATGACATGGATGTGTATGAATTTGCTTCACGTAAGCATAAAAGTATAGTCGGAGAGTCAACTCGTGGCACTTGGGAGCTTAATTCTTAAGATACTCGTAGTAATTAATTAAAAAATGCAAGCTTTACGCGAATAAAATTTGTACATACTCGCATTATTATACCAGCCGGCAATATTTAATTCGCGCTGCTTGAAATTATTTCGATTCTTCATGAATTAAAATCTCTAAAGAAAGATTTATTTATACCTACTACAGCCAGAGAATCAAGCAACGTCCTTATTAATAAATATCACAAATACGAAAGTAATTCCTTTTGTATCCTGGGAAATTTCATAGTTCCCGTCGGACCTAACTAAAACCATATGCATAGATGAGAGTGTGTATACTGACCATAATATGTAAACGAGTTTTACCGAGGTACTTACATATTTTATTGCTAAGTCACTTTAAGACATTAAAGGGCTGTTTCACCATCCATTGATTAGTGTTACTGACGGTTAAATGTGATGCCGTCTCTATTTGTTTTGTTCGAATAGAAGGAGACGGCATCACATTTAACTGTCAGTTCACATCATCAGTTAAATGTGATGCCGTCTTCGTCTATTCGGACAAAACAAATAGAGACGGTATCACATTTAACCGTCAGTTCACATTAATCAATGGATGGTGAAACAGCCCCTAAATGCCAAAGTACCATTATTTGCAAGAAAAAGTAGAAAATGCAGGAGTAAAACATTTTTCTAATATTTATTAAAATACACAGGTAACTCACGTAGTCGAGGTAAGCCCGACATGTTTCGAACCAAATCTGTAGCTCGTTAACAAGGTGAGTTCGAACGGAAAGCCAATCGTGAACGATGCGCCAGCACTCTTGCAGCTCGGCTACTCAGCGTAGTAGCCATTGCCGGCTAAAAACTACCCTCGTCACAATTATTTCTGTCATATGTAGGTATGTAGGGTTGCACACACGGTAAAACTTGGGCGTCCAACCATCTCGGGTTATAACTCTCTTTAGATCTTCGATTACATATACTATTTTATCTCTAACCGTGTTTATTCGTCTGTTAATTGTGACACTTGAAGGTACTATAGAAACAGCAATAATTTGTCGAGCTCAAACAAAAATGAACAACTCGAGTTAAACATTGGAAACAGAGTCAGCAATAAGTTTAGAGAAGTTCGGTCGGACTCCAATAACGCGATCTATTAAATCACGAACAAAAACAAACAACTCCAACTTGCTACAACTTGTTAATAAAAAATTTGAAAAGTTTTTTTTCTGACACCCTGAAAGTCAAGTACAAGTAACATTGACGGATGATTCAGATGTCTGTTTTTATTTGATAGTATTTCATGCTTTACCGTCAATTGGGTAGTTTCCCGAGTAAAATAAATACATTAATATTGTTATATAGAATCTGTCTGACGTTTTTTTTCTTTTTTCGATCAAACCAAAAATGATACAGGTAAAACGCGTTAGAGTTCGGAAGTTGGGTCACATCTAAGTCAAGTGTACGACGACACGTCGACGACACAACATGACGTCACAAGAAATTTCAAACGGCTAATGATCATCACCTTTTTCTTCGACAATGTTTCTAATATTTTTTGGCTATCTAACTGATGAATTAATAAATAATAATTAAAATAAATAAATATCACGGGACAATTCACACCAATTAACCTAGTCCCAAAGTAAGCTTAGCAAAGCTTGTGTTATGGGTACTAAGCAACGGATAAATATAATTATATAGATAGATACATACTTAAATACATATTAAACACCCAAGACCCGAGAAAAAACATTCGTATTTTTCATACAAATATCTGCCCCGACACGGGAATCGGACCCGGGACCTCAAGCTTCGTAGTCAGGTTCTCTAACCACTAGGCCATCTGGTCGTCTAAATCATAATTAATTTAGGAATCTATATAGCTTATTGTGATGACTTTATTGCTCATTAGAAACTTGATCATGATTTCTACCACTATGTACTGAAGAATCACTCATCATATTATAAAAGAGTCTGCCAACTTTTTTCACAGCCATTCGATTGTCTCTTTAGGGAATAAATTGAAACGCTATCGAACCGTGTGATATTCACAAAACTTTAAAAAAATATAAATTTTTAAATTCAGTTAATACAAAGATTGGTAGTTTTCTTAAAATCACATTCTTAGGGTCATTATTATTTACTGCCTATATCAAATTTTTCAATTTAATCATGCAACAAGATTTTAATTTTGTGTATATTCAGGATCGGACAGTTTTGCGAGTTGATGATGTATTTCAAATTGGCATTGTTCTCCTTGGTCTTATAATTGCGAGTTGTCCATTTTCCATGTATACTCAGTGACATTCTACTTCCTGTAAGGTAGCCGAGCGTTGCAACCAACATTGACATGGTGATGCTTGAATTTGAAACACAACCTTTGCTTTAGAACGTGCAAATGGAATCTTAAAAGTCATGGGCACAAATTCCGGCACTCCGTAACTCGGAGGCGTCACAACGCCAGCTAATAACGTAAAAAAGTAAATTTGACCATTAGCAAGTTGGCAAGTAAATCAGGGAGGCAGTTGGCGGCACCTGACCCCACCGCTGCGACCTCGTTGAATTATTACTTTCTGCTTTTTTGGTTAGGGTCGTACCATGCTGCGGGTATTGCGATTGGTTTGTTTACGTGCGACAGATGGCGTTGGTTTGTATTCATGTTTTTGTTTTTATTAAAATTTGTAAACGTTGAATGATTTAAAAGAAAGAAAACGGTCATGTTCGAGTCGAACTCACGTACGTTTAAATATTTTAATAATTGTGTTTTATTTTTATTGTAAGCCTTCATTCATTTGATATGCCATACGATATAGTTTGCTTTTTTTTTCGAATTTAACATGTAGCCGTAGCCATGTTTATAATTTCTTGAATTTACGTTTCATTGACTTACAATTAAGTTTTCCAAATTTCACCTGAAGTGGTCCAGTAGTTTCGGGGCAAATCAACTGTGACAGACAAACAGACTCCTCCTATAAGGATTCCATTTTCTTTTTTAGGTATAGAACTCTAAAAATAGAAAGACTAGCTGAAATTATTATAACGCTACAATTTATTTTATCCCAAAATATACTTTTTAGTTATGCCAAAGTAACTACTCGTATTATATATACTTTTATTATTTTCCTCTTTTCAATATGTACCAGTTTCACACATAAGTATTATAAAGCTGCAGTAGCTGCTAGATTTAGCTGTTCTATTTATAACGCAATTTAGAACATTAGAAGGCACCCCAAGGCGCTTAGCATACGCGGCAGCGTTTCAACAGGGTGCCCGAAGCCTAAGTCACAAGTCCAGCCAAGTTTTCAGAGTGGCAATAATCTTCTTGCAGATTAATTGTTATTTTGACGCCGTAATCTGTCCGTTTTAAGTTTCCGACGAGAGGCTCTGTTGCATTTTATAGCGGCAATCTATTAGCCGTGGAAAAGCGTTGCTTAAATAATTTTATAAGTGAAATTAGAGTCTGAGTCGTATCTTGCAGACGGAATAGTATGTATCAAAAGAATAACCGTTTTCATCGTTGGCAAGTCTTAGAGTTTCTAGCTCCATCATGATTATCATCATCATATCAGCCGAAATATGTGCAATAGTGGGAATAGACATTCCCTTAGGATCTCCACGATAGCCGGTTGGGTGTGTTTCGATAGGTCTATCAACACTTGATATAACTGTAATATTTGATACGATGCCCTTTCATTTAATTCGATTTACTTAGATGTTTACTTTAAGTAGTTATTATCAATTATGTAGTAGGTACCTATGGGGGTAAGTTAGGTTGTTTTTTTTATAAATCAATCGTAGAAAGTTTACTTACTATCAAATGTAGCATTATTACCAAATGCTACGGTTTAGTAGGTATATTAACATTTGTTATATCTATCATCGCACACCCTAGCCGGTTTTGTCCTTGGTTTCCTACGATATTTATCAGATCGTTCAAAATGTGGGCATACGGCATAATAAAATGAAAAGTATATATTTTGATGCCAACATATGTATACATTGTATGCCAAATAGAATAATGGCATAATTGCTCATTATTGTATCAATTTCCACCATATCGGGAAACTATACCATACAAAAACAAATATTAAGGGCAATAGCCTTGTATCGGGTAAAATGAGGAAAATCCGTGACTAGAATAAGAAACATTGGTACGTATCCAATCGAACCATAATTCTAATTATCGTATACAACCTTGTACGTGACAATGTTCATATCGATACAATAATAAGATTATTATAATACTACCCACTTTTATGTTTGACAATATCCTTTGTATAACATATTATGTAAAGTTAAAATAAGGATAATAAAAGTAATTTTTTTAATACTACGTTAAAATAATTATACTTATTATACTTTCATAAATATAAATGCTAAATTATGAAAACGTAAACCGATGCCAAGACCACATGATGTTATTTATTAATATTACTCTGCTCACCAGACTTTACAGTCTTTGCCAGACTTTGTAAAAATAACAAAAACTATAATTATGATGAAAATGGCGCCTAACACAAAACAACACAATTTTATTAAGATGCTATACAAGTATTCAAGATTTATTGTTAAAACTGCCTTCTACATTCCACTTAGCACAAACAGAGGGGGTTGTTTGTTATTTTAATTACTAGCAAAAATATTTCATGGTACCATGAACCAAATATGTGGCTACCACCCTAAAAATTATAATCGTTTGCATATTGTCATAAAACAATAATGCCAATAGACGTGTCTGTCAACTTGACAGTTCGACTTTAGTGACATATTCATTTGATAGGAACTTGTTTAAATTGATATACCACTTGGCGAATGGTACAAAGCAATCAAAGTTATCTAATACAACTCTATTCGTATAGCCTAGCCCACGGATCACCAATTAGTTTCTTCACGGGTCCAGTTTTTAAAGTAAAATTATCATCGCGGTCCGGTCGTCCCTTGTCAACATTTGTCTACGTTGTCTACAACTAAGACAATAAAGCGCGGGATACATTTTATTACTACGTCTCAGCAGGGCTACTACGAAACTCGAAGTTCGTATCGTACCGTCCCTCTCGCTCTAGTAATAAATGGTATAAGTGTCAGAGGGACCGCACGACACGAACTTCGAGTTTCGTAGTAACCCTGCAATAATACAATACAAGTTACTTTACTTAAGGTCCGCATAAAATAGGTCGGCCGCTCCGCTATTTGGTGACCTCTGGCCTAGCCTATCAGATGTTTTCAGTGCTTTGTTTTATTTCATTTTACTGTTATGACGGTTCTATGTCCGTGTTTGTCTGAAAACTAAGACTTTCGAACACGAAACGGGTGACACTATTTCCCGGCGCGGATAATACCGACATGGAAATACCGACCCTGTTTTTCGTGTGAAAATGACGTGAGCTTCTATGGGCGTGTACACGAAAAACAGGGTTGGTATTTTTATGTTGGTATTATCGGACCGAGAAAGATTGTCACCCTACGAAACTACCGTTAGACGCACTCGTAGTGTAATAATAATAAATTCGGATAATTCACGTCTTAAATCTAGTTTAGCTCGACTAGTTTCGGGCTAATTCGTGGCCCTTCCTCCCGGAGCATACGCGGGCGGCTGCTGAATATTTAAAATATTAGGTTGTCCGGGTTTAATTCACAATAACGCATGACCTTATTGTCCGATGCACTCGGAATCAGGATCGTTTTCACTACTTCTAATTGAACCCAACAAAAATGTAGAAGGACCCAAAAGTATTTTGGTCCGGAAAAAGAAAATGCTGTCAGATGTTAAATAATTAAATAGCTGACACATTTTATATTAAGTACTTACTACCAACTTCTTTTGTTAAAAGATATCATTTAATTGCCTAATTTTTTATTTTCATCACTTGAGGCTCCATGTGTTAACTTGGATTAGACCCAGTGCTTATTTATTAGGTACATTTTATTATTATCGGTAGTGCGACTGTTGAAAATGTATAAAGTAAACTAATAACTCGCTTTCGCTTATAATTCAACCGTGCAACTCCAATTTAGAAATTCCCAAGGTACCAAACGTCAGAACAACTCCCCCTGTCATACGTTAGTGTCGAAACAAAAAGCAGAACCACAATTTGGCAACTGCAAACGTGCGTATAAAAAACAACTGAACCCACGGTTACTACACTTCGTTGCTGGCTCCCTTCCATTTCCATTAGTGAATGTTTAGCCAAAGTGTTTCTTGAACTTGGCCCATTAGGCTTGCTTGTTTCCTTTTTGTCTTGGCCCCTTTTTTAGTCCGCCTCATTCGGATGCTAAATGTTTTTTAAGAGTTCGAGTGATCTGGTTTTTGTTCTGCACACATTGAACCTAACTTGATATAAGTTAAGTATGTATTTATATAAATTTTACTACGTAACCGTAAAACCAAAGAACTTTACGATACTGCAAGAAAGTACATTTATTCACTACACACAAGACAATAATATTATTAGGTACAGATAAACAACACAAAGGCATACCATTGTGACACATAATATGTCATAGCGGTTGTGAATCGGACACTGGCTCAGCATAATGCTGAATCGTTAAAAACACCCCAGCGCTGATTTTCAGCCAGCACCGTCGGCGACCCCCAGACCGTTATAAAGACATACTACACACCATTAAATAAGACTAAATAAATAAATAGATAATTTGTAAGCTGGAAACAAATTTATTGTGTGACTTTAAAAACATAATTCAATATTGTATACGTGTATGTGTAAGATATTGTATACGTGCAATTTCGGAGTTAATCTTACTAATATTATAAGTACGAATGTTTGTAACGTACCTAGTTTACTTCCTTTTTATATAAAATGAATTAGGAAAACAATGAATTATCAGATTTGGTCCGATGATCACACATTTACTTAGTTCAAGTCACAACAAAATACTCCATTTGTCAAATGGCTTTAATTTTGTGAGATTTAGGGCCACCGTAACTTGCTAAATCACGGTTCATTGACCTGTCGCAGCCACACATAAATAATACAGTGCAATAACAACCGGGGAGCTAACTGCGGCATGCCACTGTTATTGCTTCCCATCTAAGCCACAACTTAGAACAGCCGAAGTGGTAACATAACTGTAGTTATCTATTTTTAACCCCCGATGTAAAAAGAAGGGTGTTATAAGTTTGACACCAATTTCTGTCTGTCTGTTTGTGGCATTTTAGGTCTAGCTCTCAAATGGATGGACCGATTTCAATGTGTCTTTTTTGTGAAAGCGTTTTTTTTGCGGTAGTTCTTAACTAAATATGTTTTATTAAAATCGGCTCAGCCGAAATTGACAATTGTCAATAAAAATCAGTTGAAATGATAACGTTGGGGGGTTTTCACCTATTCTAAGTTGGTTAGATTATTAACCTAAATAAAAAGAATCGTGCTTCCTGAGGCGTAACAAAAAATATTATTAGAAAAATTGAGGATGCTAATTTAGCTTTTTCATAAATAGGTAGGTATTTTATGAAGTTAATAAAAAAAACCCGAGAACTGAACTGGGACTTAGTACGCCACTCCATACGATCTCATTTCTTTCAATCATTCATTCACTCACTCACTTCTTCTGATTAAATATTTTGTCATCCAGCATTAGCAGCAAGAAATTTTCATGCTGTATCAGGTGCCCTATGATCTCACCTCTTTTGACGTTTATAAAAGAACTACTGATGACCTTCCAAAGTCTAGATTCTGTCATAGCATTCCCTGCGGGTTCTTTTGCGCGTCGTGTTTTTCCGAAAACTGCTCTATAACAATAATACCTGTAAAAAATATTTGTTGGTGAAACTGTGTTACCCACGACTCCGTTTGCAAAGATTTTGTATCGCTATTCCGCGGAAACTATGTAATTTTATAGGATAGTAACTATCATATTTAATATGTGCTTTCCAAAGTCTTAAACTATTTTCCATACCATTACCTTAATTCTGTGACTTTATTTTCAATTCTCGGCATTTGATTTAAACATGTAAATACATATGTGTATTTCGTAAATAGTCGTTTATATTAACATTACCTATTAACATATTATTTCGTTATTATTTTAATTAATTTTGTTTTTATTTAGATAATGTTTTTATTGAAATTCTATTTTTCTTGACGATCTTTTTGTGAAACTCTTATATTTTTGATGTAATATCTTAAAACGATTGATTTATTTTCATTAAGAAATTTTATGTATCTATATCGTTCAGCAGTTTAAGCGTGAAGAGATAACAGTCACAATTAAAACAGCTTTCTCAAGCGAGCGAGCGGTAATTTAAGTAATCTGATGAAAGAAATGGACATTGACATATTTAACTGCAACATTCCATCCGTGAGGCGTAGATTGGCGTCCAGGTTCTTTGATTGAGCGCACCGTTGGTATCACCTTAGATATCTTAGTATCCTTAAGCTTAAGTCTTGGTATACTCTCTCTTTGGATGGTGCCATGCTAACCTAATGTAAATTTTTGATACAACCTGCGGATGTATCATTTAACTTTGTTGCAATATTTATTTAAAGGAAATAAGTACTATGTGTTGAGGCGTGTAGTAATTCCATTTGAAGTTCTGTGGTGTTTTGTTTGGCATGGTGTGACGTCTCATATGGTGCGCGTCACCTCGTTTAAGTTAAGCTTAAACATGTAAACTATTGCTATCTGTGGGATCCTGTAATTGGCTCTGTGTTGCTATTCCTTCTACATATATTGTGTTTTTAGCTGTTGGTTCAACTTAAATAAATAAATTACTTTTTCTTTTAAAATAATAAGGTAGTAAGTATCACTGATTTAGTTCTCTTAAAGTACCTATTTATTTCTATAGGCACTGATGGTTTATTATTTTAACTCATAGTGACCGGACCGGCTGAGCTAGCTGCCACCACTTGAGCTCCGCTCGCACGTTCCCCCACCTAATGCCACGTTCTTACGTGACGACGATTTATCCAACGTTCACTCGCATTGTGTTTGCTTATTTATAGCCCGCTTAAAACCTACTTGGACGCTATTTTCTTATATTTGAATAAAACTTTTGGTGACCCCTTTGTCGGTACCGAGTTCCACTAAAAATAAACGCGTTGCAATTTCATAACTCTTTAAAAATATTTGTTTTAAAAATGAACCGTTCTCTCTTGTCCTGGTTTATTATAATATACTGAGCGGCAAAAAATCTGGCCGTCAAATGTATGCAAAAAAAGGTTATTTTGTATGGAGAGTGGGCCAAATTTTGTGCCGCTCGAGTATATATGAAGTAATAACTTGGTAGAAAGAGATAGATGGTTATCATGGTTATTGCGATCGCCAGCGCTCAGGCGTTAGATATTACGGCCACAGATACTCTGTTGCTGCGGGCGCCCGCAATCGTAATCACAGTCTCTTTCTACCCTTATCCTAAAGAACATGTTTATAAAATTAGTCGCCTATGTTTATGAGAGTAATGTAGCTTTCAATTAGCGAGATAAATTAAAAAAATGGTTCAATAAGACGTATTTTAGTAGTAATTAAATTATATTAAATAACCAATTTTAGTCTATAGTTTAGATTTTTAATTACACCCACACTTGTTGGTCTACGTTTACTCTTACATACTGTACTTAAGTTTTACCGATGCTAATCATTATAAAATTAATGAAACCTCAAACAAGTCCCCAGCAACACAAACTTAACAGAATAAATTTCCAAAAGAACTCTTATTTTCATGATATTGAGTAAGCTACCTTAATAACAAAATAAGGAGCTCTGCTGTTTCTTGGCGTCCGAGGCCTCAAATATAATTAATATGTCGGAGCCGACCCTTTTATCACAGATGTGATAACCACAGCGTAGACACTGCTTACTTTAAATACGATACGCTGAACATAAAACTCTATTGATTTACAATACAATAACTCTTTATTGCACACCAATACAGTAAACAGTACAGAGAACACAAGTATATACATAGAGATTTTCTAAGGTAAGCAATAGGCGACCTTATCGCTTCAGAGCGATCTCTTCCAGGCAACCTTTTTATTTATTAGGTATCGTTTTATCTTTTTCTTTCGTGGTGATTATTTATGTCCTATTGTAAATGCGAATGATTGTGAGTAAGTGTGTGTGTATGTGTGTTTTTGATTTTTATTATTTGCTATATTTTATTAAGCACTTAGGTACTCTCCTCATAGTGATAAATACAAATGTGCTTGTGAAATGTTTCTATAAGGCTGTACCTACGTTGTTTCGCAGACAACATTTAAATAGAAATTCGTTTAAAAGATTTTTTTCTCATATTATTGTTTCATAGAATAATCAATACATGGAAAACTTACTTTAAGAAATTTGCATATTTTTTTATTCGTATATTATTTAGTTCACATGAAACATATTACCAAGAAAAACATTTCATCTGGTTGTACAAACTCAAACTTAAACTCACAACATTTATTGACAACAAAAATACACTACATCACAAAAAAAACACAGTAAAAACATAAATAGAAGAATAGAGAAAAATTAGAGACATTGTGCTGTAGTGTGATGCCAAAAGGACTCAGCTCAGCATGTGCCGTAGCCCTGTAACCAGGGCTGCAACGCTGGTTGTAGTTTCTAAACCTTTCAATTCATACCTGCGACTAAATGCATACCCTTCTAAAACGGTAGCGATTCGCTTTCTGGTGTGGTCACAGTTCTAACCTAATCTCACCTTCTTTTCTGGTAGCGATTAGCTTTCTGGTGAGGTGACAGTTCTAACATAACCTACTTTTCTGGTAGCGATTCGCTTTCTGGTGGGGTGTTCTACCTAACCTACTTTTCTGTAGCGATCCGCTTTCTGGTGGGTCACAGTTCTAATCTAACCTAACCTACTTTTCTGGTAGCGATTCGCTTTCTGGTGGGGTCACAGTTCTAACTTAGCCTAACCCTCTTTTCTGGTAGCGATTTGCTTTTTGGTGGGACAGTTCTACCCTAACTTAACCTACTTTTCTGGTAGCGATCAGCTTTCTTGTGGGGTAACCTAACCACCCTTCTTTTCTGTAGCGATTCGCTTTCTGTGTGGTCACAGTTCTAACCTAACCTAGCCTACTTTTCTAGTTGCCCATTCTGGTACAATTCTAACCTCATCTTCTGCTGGTAACGATTCGCTTTCTGGTCAGTTCTAATCCAACCAAATCTAACCTACTTTTCTGGTAGCGATTCGCTTTATTAAAGGACACAGTTCTAACCAACCTACTGAGATATGGTAGCGATTCGTGTCTGCTTTCCAGCGGTGGTGGCGGTATAGCACACGGTACGGAATGCCGAGGACCTAAGCGCTGGTCTTTTCTGGTTTTTCGATCTATATTTCAGTTGTATTTTAACAGGTTTTACGGGATGACCGTAAAAGTCTGGTAATTGAAATAGTTTTGGAATTGTGGTACAAAAAGTTCTAACCTAATTTGATTGCTTAATAACGATATCTTTGTCTGAGCGGTAGTTCCGAATGCCCATTTCTCGATGAGGGCTACGGCATAGATTCGCTAGTGTCGCTGCTTAAGTGGCTAAATAAGAAACAACACAAGCTGAGACATGAGGTGCATAGGAGAAATTCGTGTCTGTATCATTGTCGAGGAGGTGTAGCGGTAATCCAACCAATGCCGAGAACCTGGGTTTTCCCAGCGCTGGTCTTATTTTTCTGGTTTTTCTGTGCATCTATATTTCAGTTTGTATTTTCGATACTTTTACGGGATGACCGTAAAAGTAACAAAAAATTTGGAATTGAAAAAAAATACAAAAAGATTCCAAAACCAATCTTAACAAGGACTAAATATTATATGAAACATTTTCTGCGAAACGAAATTCTGTGAAATTTCTGTCTGTGATAAAAGGAAACACCGTTTCTATTAGAATATTTACCTAACGAATAAATTTATTTTTTTACTCATTATAGTAAACTTCAAAAATATGTGAAATAGTAATAAAAAATTGAAATAGAAAACATTTATTCGTGACAAAGTAGCGTAGCATAACAAAAAGATATTAAAAATTTAAGAAAGTTGTATGTGAGTAGGTATTAAGTTTTTCAATTAATAAAAAGTAAACCGCTCAAACAAATAATATGTACATACTAAACGACGGTATTATGACCGTTTAAGAATATCTGGTGCGGGGGCACAGTGAAAGAAGTCCCTTTGGTCTAATCTGCCTTTCATCCCAGCATCCGCCCCGCCCCTCTAAGTTCAAGCTATTATCTTACACGGCCTACACGCAATTTTATGGTAATTACCTTTTTATCACCATATCTTTATTCAATTTAACCTAAAAGATATGATTTACCAGCCTAAAATTTGTTTCATAAAAATTTTGGTGAATTATGGCTCTAATTTTGTTCGTCGCGGACGATTAACAGGAAAAAGTGTTCTAATAACATGACCAGAGTATTGGAGGCATTTGGAAGGGGAGGGAAGTGTGGTAAATTTTTATGGGGGTTTTTAATGGCTTAACAAGTGGGGGCCTTTCGCGTTATGACGTTTCATTATAATGGTAATGTGACATGGTTATCAAATTTTCAGACGTGTGCGGGAAACGGTACTTTGCGCACGGTTCTGCTTGAGTCGATTTGGTGCTTTCGGAATAAGAAATTAGTGCCTTGTTAATGATAATGTAACTTTGATATCATTTAATACAATAAAATTTAAAGATAAATTGAAAAAATATTACACACTGTTTAAAGTTTATTCGAAGCAGTAGTGTAAAGCAAAATATTTGATGTTTGTAGCGTGACAAGCGACGTCAGTTGGGTTCTACGTTGATAGCAGTATTTAATTTGTATGAAAAGGGAAAATCTATTTTTTAATTATTTGCTCGTAAATAAGAAAGGGCGGTAAATAAGAATTACGAACGAAAGTCAGTCAGTATTCAGTATTGCAAGCCCAAAGTCGAAGATACAAATACAAATACAAATACAAAAGACTCTTTATTGTACACCAGACATAGTAAGCGATACAGAAAACAAATTATTAAAATTACAAGGTGAGCAATAGGCGGCCTTATCGCTTAAGAGCGATCTCTTCCAGGCAACCTTTTTACAGAAAGAAGGAAGGACTAGTTTACAACAGGAAGATGTTGTTGTTGTTGATGTTTTTCATCAGTTTTCATCACATTTGTGAGTAAAATAGTACTACATTTGTAAGACAAAAAATATTACTTTTACCGAAATTGCCGATACCGCTGCTGGCGCAGCTAGCGCTCGCGCCTATTAGGTGCACCAAGTTCACTTGCATGTTACGACACTGTTTACGAACAAGTGTGATAAAAAAAACATTAACACTAACCTGTCAGAAAAGCAAAAAGTTGTGTCGAAACCAAGTCTTGAGTCAAACAAAAAGAGTTATTTTTGAGCGTACATTTAGAATCAAAATGATAATAATATATTATATATATTTAGATGACATTTGCCGATTGTTGGTCATTTTAAAATAGGAATGCTCTGTAACTAACCATTACTTGACCGTTACGTGACCGTTGATAATTTAACATTTATTTCCATATGTATTTAAAATCCAGCTTCTCGGATTTCAATCTAGAAGTAAGGGCTGGCAACGTAATTGACGCACATTTGATTACCCTTAATTAGCGCCTCATTATGCGCCTGCACACAATCTAATTACGCAGCCCTGTGAACTCCTCTTGGGGCCTATTTTTAACATTGAAACAGTACAGGTTGGCTTCTATACTAGTCAAAAGTAAATAATGGGTATTTAAGTTTTATTGGTAACTTAAAAGTAGTATTACTTACCTATGTATTATAATTATAGGTAATTTTTATCTAAAATACATTCGGTTAATACGCAATCAATGGATGAAAATACTCATATTTTCTCGCAGTTAAAGTGAAAAGTATTGATTTCACCTCAAAAGTAAAATCCATTTGTAAACACCACGAGCCTTTCTTAGTCACCCTCACTAAAGCTTGAGTGACTAACCACCTTCAGAGTAAAATTTGCTCGCTTTAGGGACTTGTAAAATATACCTACTATTATTTAAATGCGGCAATTAAATGAATAATAATAATAATAAATGTTTATTTCAGACATAATAGTCCATAAACAATTAATTGTGTTAATAGTAGGTTAAAGGCATACAATAAGCAAGTTTGTAAAATATAAGAATATCGCTACCCCGAACGAATAAAGCGGTAATATGAAAAAGCTAAGTTTCCAGAAAAAAATAAAAACTAAAAAATAGGCTTTGTGGCTAAGTTACTCAGTCGATAATCAAAATATTGGTATTACAACATGCCCATAAAAATAACTCATATTTCAGTGCATTCTGTGTAATAATAATTTACCCGTGTAAATAAATAAAATTAAAAAACTACTTATTTTTATATTCGTTTATAACTTATTAACTCTTTAAGTTGTAAGAATTGTTTACGTCTTTATTCTCCGGAAAACAAAAATCATTCTGCGACGTAAATGCACAGTATGTAGTTTCACCCCGCATTTTTGACAGTGTGTATCTTTACGCAGTCTGTTAATACCGCTTTATTCGCCGAACTTGGAAGTTTTACTTTAACTTAATAGATTAAGGCGTATTTTTTGGACTTGAGATGTTTATGTAACTTAACTATACGTTTTGAAATTGTACACTGAATAATACTTCGTAAATATATAAATCAGCCTTTATTTATACTAAATAATCAACATGAGACCAACAAAAATAATAGAAATCTTCTTTTATATTATCTTAACAATAATCAAATAAAAAAAAATGCCCTTGCAATGCCACTTTCCTACGAAAAAATATAATAATAATCAGTTAATTCCCTTGAATCTGTATCATCCTTATACGGAAATTAATTACATATAGTTAACATTACCTAATGACAATAATGACATTAAAAAAGCCGTGGTGGCCTAGTAGTTTGACCTATCGCCTCTCAAGCAGAGGGTCGTGGGTTCAAACCGCGGTTCGCACCTCTGAGTTTTTCGAAATTCATGTGCGTAATTACATTTGAAATTTACCACGAGCTTTGCGTTGAAGGAAAACATCGTGAGGAAACCTGCACGAACCTGCGAAGCGATTCAATGGTGCGTGCGAAGTTCCCAATCCGCACTGGGCCCTGGAATATTATTGGTAGCAATACACTTTTGAGATTCACTCAACCAGTATTTGAAATAAATGTTATCGTCATCGCCAGCTTTTACTGTTACTTCTCTTAGTTTGGACCAGTATACTTTTTCATTGTCATTGTCTTGATCCCAATTTTTTCTGTTATTTACTAACTTCGTAATATCAAAAAAGTTTTGCTGTGTCATATCATTGATTTTAAACTTTTCTCCTTCTAATTTTGAATTTTCTATTACAAAACGCATTTGACCATGAGTGTATATAGTTGTGTTTTTTGCTCGTTCGATGCAAGAGTGCATAGCACCCCCTTCTGACTGGCTGTGCCCACTTACGAAAAACCGATACAAATACAAATACAAATACAAATGATGAGTAATGCTAACGTTTAATTTTTTGCTTGCATACTGATATAATGCGAAAATAAATTTATTTCTGTTTTGACCCTTACATGCGTCTGAATACAAAGATATTTAAGAATTAAATGAGCTTAAGTATCTGTAAGCGAAGTCAGATTCTAATTTTTTGAATGGTAATCTGAAATAAGTATAATTGAATTAAACAGTATAGAACCATTTCCCTAACTCGTTGGCATCGCGGAAGTTTAGAAAAGAAAAACCGGCCAAGAGCGTGTCAGACACGCCTTAAATAGGGTTCCGAGCCATTACGAAAAAATTAAGTAATATTTTTCTAAGGATTTCGTATTTTGGGGCGCTCGATTATAATGAACAATTCAATGAAGATTTGCACTTTAAAGTTGAATATTTTTCAAACAATTCACTGAATCGAAAAATCGTTTTAACAACCCCTAATGATTTTAAAAGACCTATCCAACGATACCCCGCCCTACAAGGTTGGGTGAGAAAAAAAATTTTGGTTACGAAACCCCTACGAAACTCTTCATGTGACACCTCTAGACACGTCACTAATTTTAGAAAGATGATGCCAAAATATAATTTACTCTATCAGTAAAGCACATTATGACTTCCGGAAGATTCACAAGCCATTGTTCTATCTAAATAGTTGATGTCTTGTGAATGTACCTCATCATTCCTTGATGGGTTTAGTCTAGGGCTGGGTGGGTAATTATATTTCAGATTACCATTCAAAAAATTAGAATCAGACTTCGCTTACAGGTAAGCTCGTTTAATTCTCAATTTTATTTCATGGTAATCTGAAATATAGGTAATTGGCATTGTTCATATTTTACCAATGTACCCTGATTCAAAAAACATTTCGAGGGATAGGGGTTTTGAACAATTTTGTCCTATTCTGATTCAAAAATACTTGAGGGTTATGAATATATCGGCAAAAATATGTTTGATCTTAGATTGACCTTCGTATTTTTTAAGGGATGAATTCATTTACCTGAAAAGTACCTGAATCCATAAGTATCTAGGTTTATCTATGGTATCTGTCACACAGGGCCTGTATTACGAAGTGCAAAATTCGAACCTCGTATCTTGCCGTCCCGCTGTCGCTTATATTATTTAATTATTTAAGTTAAGTGAGAGGGACGGAACGACACGAACTTCAATTTTCGAATTTCGTAGTACCCCCGCAGATCGCAGGCAGACATTGATATCAGTCAGTTGCAAAGTCAGTTCTCACATACATGTTTTACATTAGCCAAAGAGTAGGTACATCGTCAATCCATGCATCATGGATTAGAAACAACTTACTCTAAGCGAATATGGCTAAATTAGTCCTGGGTAAATCTTTGTTTCACCATATTTACAAGTAAAAACTTCATTTAACTTTTTTGTACGTTTATGTTACCATTCCATCTTTAATAATAATTAAAGTACCTAAACATTGCCTTACAACGCCACCAAAATATTTTAGTTGATATAGACTTAACAATAGTTTACTTTCTAAGCATTTAAATATTTCCGGCGAAAAAGGCGGTAATAATCATGTACGATCTTTAGGATTAGATCTTGATAGTGTAATATATCGATACACCTGTGTTGCGATTCATTTTGGTTCGAAAAGTTGACGTAATTATTACATTTTTTTTTTAATAATTTCGCAAGGATTAGTGCTACGTTTATGAAAAAAATCAGGAATGAGCAGCTGGGCACTTTGCATCTAATAATGCAATAAAATGGTAAAAGGGATTACAGCACTTACCGCTTTATTCGTTTGGGGTAGCGATATAAGAATGTTAGTAAAAACAAAAAACATAAAAACCAAAGATAACAATGAAATTTAACTTATTCTAACTTAACACCATTTAAGCAGTTCACCACTAAACATGTAAGGACTAAGGATGTCCACCGTGTAGTGTTGTGAAAAATGCTCATTTTGAGGCTTAAAGACTCGAACCCTAAAGACTCTCGAGGCTTAACGACTCAAAGGCCGTAAACACGGTTTTTTGCACCCAAACGCACAAAATAAGCACATTTAATTCGCAAATATAATTGAGTCTTTAAGACTCTGGAGTCTTAAGAGTTTGAGTCCTTAAGCCTCGAAATGAGCGTTATCCACAACTCTATCACCGTGCCATCATGGGGCCGTCCCAGCAGTTTGCAAACACGTTCAGACGTTGGGACTGGCGCGCAGGCGAGCCTTACGCGAAGCGCACCTCCACGCATGATGGCCGCAAACCCGTCCGTCCGTGCGTCTGCGAACATGCCGCGACAGTCCCATCAACACCCAGAACGCGTTATTGTATTGTATTGAACATGGGGCGCGTTGTACGCCCTCAGCGTGTAGCTCACCCACAGGGCGCACGAGTAAAAGGAGACACAAAAAGCCTTGAAAAGGGTGATTTTTACGTCCCTCGTACACCGCGCGAACCCGCGAGCCAGCATGTTGCGCATTGTTGCATCTGACGGCCAACGCCCTCTACTCCCGCTCAATATCCTCATTATCACTCAAGTTATCAGTGACCATGACCCAAATACATGAACTTAGTGACTGTTTTTAAAGTAGCACCAGAGAGCAGGATTGGTGGCACAGAATAACCATCACCTCACTGTTACTGACATTATATTTGAGCCTAATAGGCCACCGCATAACATTCACAAGTGTGTAATAGACTCTTGAGTGCACCTACTGAGGGGCCCAGGAGCACCATGTCATCTGCATAACTAATATTATTTATGCAAACGCCATCAACATGGCATCCTAATTTGGAACTGCTGAGCTCATCAATAAGCGCATTCATGTACAAATTGAAGAGCCGAGAAGAAGTCAACCCCCCTGCCTCAATCCACACTTCAATCCATACTCGTCTGAGAGAGATCCCGCCCATCTTACGCTGTTCTGTTGATTAAGATACCAGTACCTTAATGAGGACGTGATTTCACTAGGCACGATCGTCTCCTTTTCTAACTTGTCCCACAATACATGCTAGGACACCAAGTCGAAGCTTTCCACAAATCTAGATAGCAAGCAAACCCCGGCGTTTCTTCCAGATGTATATAGTAATGGACAGTGCGCTTCAGGCACAGGATAGCACTCTCGGTGGAAGGGACTTTCCGGGAGACCGAAAGCCAAACTATAAGTCATTTAAATGGAGGTGCTTGTCCAAGTAACCGTCTATGACACTATTCAGCACTTTATCAACGATGGTTGCTAAAGAGATTGGTCTATAATTGGAAAGCTCCGATGAATCATCAGTTTTATTTTTAATAATCGGGACTATAATATAGTAGGCATAAGATCATCAGGTAAATAACAGTGTCTGAAACATTGGGTGTACAACATTGCCGAAACCCCGGGCAAGTACCACCAGCGTATTGCAGATGCTCAATGCTGAGACTATCATGCCCCGGTGACTTACAAGCTCTAACCATACTTTTATAATAGAAGAGACTTGTTTTGCAGTGATCATTGATTACCATAGAAAATTTATTATGATAGATGATTATCGTAGACGTCCATAAAATATACATTAACTTAAAACTTTGAAGCGACTAATCACGTCTTTTGATGTATTTTTAACCGCTTCACATATGAAATTAGAAATTCACAAATTCTTTCCACGCACAGATTTTCTTCGTCGCAAAGTCGCAAGCGGAGCGCACCGACCTAAACCGCGATTAACCGTCGTTTAACGCGACACGTGTCTTGCGATCTTAATTTGAGACACGAGTTGGGCTTAAACCATTCCCAGACGAGTTTATGAGCTCGAGCGATTATGAGTGATTTGTGGAATAAAGCCTTTTACGGTTCAACCCTGGTTCAACAATAGTTTTCGATATTAATAGACGGAGTCCCGTACAGCGTACATGAATTCTTTGCAGACGAAGTAGTAAGACAAATAGCTAGTATTATGTGTCCTGAAATATACCTTTATATATGTATTTACATAGTAAATACACGAACGATAACGGCCAATATTACGAAAATAGAATTCAATAAACTAACCATAGACAATACCTATTCCGTAATAATTCTATATTGATATTTAATGGAAAGTACCTATCTTAATCATGGCGGCCACTAAGTGCGTGCGGACAAAATAAGTTTATACTGTTTTTACTACGTCATTTTTTTAATGTCTCGCAAATATATACCTATTATAACTTATTTTTATTAGTTCAAAGTAAACTATGCTAAAATATAGAAAGGAATTTCATCCTTACAAACAGAATCTACAGTTGAAGAAATTGCATATAGTACAAGAGTGGAACCTTTTCACTGTAAATGTCATTGTTGATCTGCCCGAAATAAATCACCACGAAGACAATTTGTGAAAACGTTAGTACGAGATTCAGTTTCCTCGATTTAAGTATTATAACATCTCAAAATCAAATCCAACATAGTAAACGGTATTCATTTTTCATCGGCCAGCACCATATGTAACTTGTAACCGCGATCAGCTCGTTTGTTTATCTGCTCTTGTCTAGCGGATAAGAGGGAGATAAAGGGTATTTATTGCGTATTCCTTTCTCTTGTATTTGCTTTTATCATAAAATGGGAACGCTTGCTGTTTGCTGTAGATGTTTACTCATTCGAGTAGGGCTTAATGCTTAAGTGTGGATTTATTCGTGTTTTTCTCGAGTTTTCATATATTTTTTGTGAAACAATAAATAAGAGCTTAAGAGCTCACAGCTTCCATATTCACCTTCAACAGTTGCATATCAAACTATAGTTTCTACTACTGATTTATTTTATTGAATATATTAGGTACATTATAGCCTTTAGCTTTGCTCGCGTGAATCACTAAGGGCTCTTACACGTAAACACGATACAATATTGCATCGTGCTACGACACATCATCGTTTTACGATGTGACGTCGTGTCGTGGCAATCTACGCCTGCTTGCACCGTGATTTTCCACGGCACGACGACGCATTGTGAAACTATGCCGAGTCGTAGCCCGGCGTGATATCATTATCATGTTTATGTGTAAAAGCCCAAGTCTGGCAGCTGAATTGAAATTCTAAGAATTCCTAAAAAAAACGGTGTAAAATAGCATGTCTCTAGACTTAGCAATTTAGTTTTTTTTTTTTTACAAGTCTAGGATGAATGAGCATTTACTAGGCAAGCGTGCTCCATCGTAGACCTCATCATCGCTTTCCATCAGGCGTGATTGTGGCCAAACGCAAGCCTATACTACATTAAACATTAAAACATTAAAACATCATTAAAACATTAAAACATAAAAAAAAAAACTGAGATATGTAGCAACTACTAGTGCCATCTAGTCATCAATTATAGAAAAATGTCTTGCATCAAACATCGAAGTTTTATAACTTGGATGCATAAAATTAAATACAACTTTTGACGCTCTTCCTTTGGACTTCGGTCTCCAGGCATATCATTTGCCTGGAGAAAGATTTTCCTTTTGTGACTCTTCCACTGCTGTATCCCAATTCCATTGGAATAAAAAATAGCCTTTAATATGTTATTATTGAGAACCAGCTATCTGCATACCAAATATCATCAAAATTACATCGACAAAAAGTCTCATTTATGGTAATTATGGTAAGATGTTCTTAGTAAAACGCTTGCAAAAAAGAAGGAAAGTTTTCGGCTTTGACTTTCTGAAACGCGCGCGCCGATATGCGAGTAAATGTGATGCGCACGCGAGTTGTACAGTCGAGGTCATGAACTTTGATCAAAAAATATCTGAACACGCTTCTACGCCGTTAACAATAGAGTCGTGTTCAGATATTTTTGATCAAATTTTTGCTCACAAGATTATGAACTCGACTGTATGTCTGCTCAATGGGCAAAAAACACGGTGTACAAAGGCTCTTTAAATGCATACCAAACTGAAAGAACGCATTTGCGTACGGTATTTAATAATCCTATAAAAATATATTTATTATGTTGAATAAATAGAAAAATTCAGATTATCAAACTAGAATTCATAACTAAAAATATTTTTACGAAATCATAATTGGCTACCTCTTAAAAAAAACAGATCCTTAATAACTAGGTACCTACGTCTAAGCTAAATTATATACCTACTTGGCTTTTCTGTTTCTATTATTGTCAAAGCAATAACAAACTTTTCCTTGGAATTAGTCTTTACTTTCCTGCTTGGCAACCATTCTGCTTCGAAATTTGAATAAATATCTTGAAGGATAAAAAGTATATCTCTTTCATCATTGTTTTCCTTTGATTGTTATCATTAATTTCTAATTTACTTCAGAGAAATCATTAATCCCATCAAAACATAAATGTGAAATGAGAGCCAAGTTCAATATTATGACATATGCTTGATTGGTTAACTTTATCGACAAAAGAAGTGAGATCTACATTGGGTTCCAGTTCAATGGTCAGTCCTGAAATTTACTTATAACAATATAAAATATTTTATAACAACATAATATCATTTCTTCTTCTAACTTAGGATAATATATTGAAGCCTAAGGTCGGACTTGGCTAGTTCTCATATACGAATTATTATTAAGTACCTACCTAAATAGAATAGAATATCTAAACAGTAATGGAAGAGCCCTATGTTCGATGGCTAGTTTCTACCAGCAAGCCAAATTTTAGGAAGAATAATATAAGAACTTACAGCGTTAAAACTTGCGAAAACTGGCCAAGTCCGACCTTAGGCTTCAATATTCCTAAGTTATAAGAAGAAATTATATTATAAGTTGCTGTAAAATATTTTATATTGTTAAATAAATTTCAGGACTGACCATTGAACTTGGCACCCATTTAGATCTCACTTCTTTTATCGATAAAGTCAACCAATCAAGCATATATCATAATATTGAACTTTGCTCTCATTTCACATTAAAATTTATGTTTTGATGGGATATCATTACTTTTTGTACGGAAATAATTTAATTTCAAAATTATAATGAAATGATAAAATTAACTATTATTTTCATTTTCATTTTTTTTTATTTTTCAACTAGTTTCTGATTTGTATTCATCCAACTACCTATCTAGATGCCAAATTTAAACTTTCTAGGTCAGCTGGAACTGGGTTATAATTTTGATCTATAGGTGAGTCAGTGATAAAAATGTTGATTTTTGGATGTTAATATCTAAATAACCGTTTGAATTGTGTTTATGAAATTTGGAGCACATATATATCTCGCAAGTCTCAATAAATGAGCCAAATTTTACATGTTTATGTGAAATAGTTTTTGAATTTCGAGGGGGTCAAATGTGGCGCCAAATGGTTCGGGTAAAATTACACATGGTGCTGCTCGCCAGTTCTGTTAGCTTGAACTTGGCTTGACACGCTACCGCGTGTCTAGATAATAGTTCTTTTTTTTTCACGGCTCCGTATCTACCTAGTTAAATAAAAACGTCAAGTGGGCCCTATTTTTAAGTATCTGCTATCGGCCCGTCTATCACAGAGCTGAATCTTTAACAATAATAAATATGTATGTGCACTTTGTCAGCATACCTACTTAAGCTTTCAAGCACTCATAGTTTCCAAGCTAAACCGCAAACGGACGTACGGGTGGTCATGATGAAACTACAAGGGTTCCTTGTAGGACCACGGAACCCTAAAAAAATACACAACTCAAGAAGATGTGTTCATCATCAATTATCATAATAACGGCAATAATTGTATCTTGATTTATAGAACTTCTAAGTGAACGGGTGTGACTTGCACTTGTCCAGGTTTTGAGATTAATTACAGATACATTTTAATATCGTGTAATTGGAAAAAAATATACAATCTGTCGAGTTTTATCCGCTCTGTGAAATTTAAATTAAATTGAAATGTATGCCATTCTGGCATTAATGTTTTGTATTATTTTACGTCTTAACCCTTTATAAGGCCCCATTTATTGGAACATACTATCACAGAATCAAAAGCAGCTATCGAATACATACCTAGCAAAGGATTTTTTAAAGCTAGTAGTATTTTCAATAATTACAATGAATATTGTAACTTATTACTAAAAGAATGAGGTAGAATTTCCAAATCAATGCATGTGGTCGCTAAATCGCCTCTACCTTATTAAGGGTTAACATTTCGTAAAACAACTACGCTGTCTTAATTAGTATCCAAGTGCACTACCTGCAATCAAATACAAAGTAAGGACGAAGTAAAATAAATTTGTTAAATGTGAACCTATCTGTCCGCAAAAACCAATAAACATGTAAAATTATAATTAACTGTCACTGTTTATAATGATTAATATCTGTGTTTGAATGATCTAAGGGTTTAAGGTTTTGTTTGCACACGACACAAACACGGGAGGCCATAAAACTTATTTACATATTCTAAGATCTGAATAAGATAGCCCAGTTTCTGTAGCTCGCAGTCTT
The DNA here is from genome assembly GCF_025370935.1 of Choristoneura fumiferana. Lineage (NCBI taxonomy): Eukaryota > Metazoa > Arthropoda > Insecta > Lepidoptera > Tortricidae > Choristoneura > Choristoneura fumiferana. Next base: position 8,007,995 of record NC_133483.1, on the reverse strand, counting down.
GCAATATCGCGGTGCGGTCTCTAATACCTTTCTTGCCGCCGAATGTATTGTTCATTTGATCGGCTTTATTAAATAAAGATCCTCCTTGGCAGCATGTGGCCAGACTTCCAGGATTCATACACAATATATTTATCTTTAACCCTGATCTCCGACATCCCTCGCTCCAAATATTATATTTTTTCTACGTATTACTCCAGCGCTGGTTAGTTTTCGTTTCATTACATTTTCAGTCTGGTAACGTAAGACATTTTGTTCTGTAATGTTTCGCATGCGGTGTTTTTTTATTGAAGGTTTTATGTGGGAGGTTAAAACTCGTCCAGATTTTCTGGTGTCGCTAAAGTGTCGGTTTTATTTTTTACAGTGTTGCTGCAATTGTATCTACAGTTAATCTATTTTATAGTAACCTTTTTGAGGCTTTATCCAAAACGAATCTGACATTTTTTTGTCTAAAATGTTCTAGATATTCTTAAATCCTTCTAAAATTTATCACATTTACTCGTAGTGTTTATTAAATAATATCAAATGTTAAAAACGACTTTTTATCAAAAGTATATTTACAATGCAAATACGCAAATAGAAGAACAATAATAATACAAGTTTCACCCCCCAGTTTCAGTGTTAACCCGTAGAGTTTTATTATAGGTAGTTGACCCAACGCCAATCAAAACACTACTAAGCTAATGAGATCAGTTATAGATCTAAACAGATGTTAACTAAACGGCGATTGAGGTGTTCACAATGTGTTACTATAGTTGAATAGGCGCGATAAACCGCCACATTAGGCATGTATCGAGCATTATCGATAACTATTCAAGCACTAATACATCGCTAAAATTAACCTACAATAATGTTATGAAATGGGGAGGAGGTAAATGTGAATAATGTTCAACAGGAAATGTTTTAGAGAACGCGTTAATCTCGTGTCGTGTGTAGCAACATAAATATTTTAAAAGGCACATATGTAAAGCCTAACTTAAGTCTTAAGAATGTCAGTGTGTTAAGATATTGTTTTCGTTTTAGTGTTTCGTAGGAAAAACGGAACACTTAATAAAGACTTAATAGCATCACTTACCATCAGGCGTGATTGTGGTCAAACGCAAGCCTAATTCTGTGTAAAAAAAGATCACTTTGTTTTCCGTCTTTTATGACCTTTTTTCCCTGCCTTCCGGTACGCGCTTTGGTATCAAGCTGTAATTATTATCGAATACTCAAATCTTCAATCCCTGGAAGCAGTGAAAACCAAACTTCTAATCAACACAGTCGGAAGACTCGGGCATTAATCATTAATTTTGTCATAAAAGTAGTGGTCAAATTACATACAATTAGATAATCTTAAGATTTATAATTTTTGCCCATGCTACTTTTTGATAAAACTTACCGTTTTCGAAAAACAAAACTTCACGTTTTGACCTTTGAACCCGAATAACTTTTTTAGCGCACATGGGATCAATGGGTACTTTTGACACTGATTTTGGTCCTGATTGTGTATCTAAGGTCTCCACCAAAATTCAGCTTTATCGGAATTTATGTAAATTGAAATGTCTATATTGACCGGAGTACATTACAAAGGAAGTTTCCGTACACATTTCTGTGGAATCAATACCTCTACCGTACTTCCAGCTGTCTTAGAAACTTGATTTGGTATAAAAGTAGCTGTTATTGCACAATCGATGAAAAAAAAAGTGAAAATCTCATCCGTTTTCTAATCTCTTCTCTTGTAATACTTTATTATGATTTTTAGCTTTAGAAATATTTAATTAGGAGGTAAATAAAAAAAAGTTGAAATAACCCCGCTGGCAGCATTTCCAAGTTCAATCTATACGCAACAAAAAAAACTTAACCAAAAAGGCATTCGCCCTGAGCCATTGTGCAAACATGTCGCTGCTTTAGCTGGTTAGTGTCACAACTGGAAAAAAATTTTTTTTTTCAAGGAGAGCCGATCAAAAAACGCTTCTATAAGTGTTTATTTGTAATTTGTGTTTTGTTCTCAGGTGCAGTTGCGTCGTCGCTGGCCCTGACGCTGCTTTGCTCAACGTTATCTGTTTACGAGATAATAATCAGGTAAGGTTTATGTTTTAATTCTAATTAAATTTATATTATTTTAGTTGAAAATGTAGCATAATAGGCAATAACAATTATTAGAATTTCATTAAAGTTGCGGGCAACCGGTGGATGCAAGTGGCGAGTTGTCGTTCACTGTGGCGTTCTAAGGGGGAAGCCTTTGTTCAGCAGTAGAAGTCTTCCAGCTCGGGTGATGATGATGATAATGATGATGATGATGAATTAGAATAAGTTATACTCGTAGTTTGGCCAAATAACTTTACGAAGTTTGGGCAAATCAAACGAAAATCCCATGTCAAAAAGCATATACTTAAAATATACTGAGCGGCAGAAAATCTGGCCCTCAAATGTAATGCATAAGTAATTTTGTATGTAGTGGACCAAATTTTGTGCCGCTGAGTATATTATTCTATTCCTTATCAAGTCTTAGAAAGTTTGCTATAAAGATCTCTATTACTGTTCTAAAGTAACTTCATAATACCCGGTTTTATTTTAACAAAATAGAACCCCATCAGAGATGCACACTTTCCTCTGCACATTCTTTGCAATTCGCATCCGTTTCTCATCTTTTATTTTAATATTTCAGAGTCCTGCGATGATGTCAGGCCTGGGGCGCGCAGACTCGGACCCTGGCAGCTTGTACATAAAAGAATTTTAATAAGAGCTGGAACTATTCTACTAAGGAGACACTGGGTTGTATTATAATTACAGCGGTAGGTATTTTATTTCAATATTGTTATAAGAGAATTTGATCGTTCAATCCCTGGACTCTGCGCAGTTTATAACAGTTTAATGTAAATCAGACGTTTCGTTACGTTATCTATAAGTTTTATTTTACTTCAATACCTAATGTTAATCATGTATATTTAGAGTAACATAACGTTACGTCTCAAAATTATTTGTGTGCGAAAAAGTCTACAAAATATATTGTACCTTTTCACCTGAACTGTGGTGATAAAGAGAGCAGCTATGATTTTACTTCTAGCTAAACTTCTGTTTATAATTGTTTGAAGGGAAGTTATTTGTTGGTATAAAATTTGCTTGGGAATGAGCATCGAGCCACATTACTTGCTCGTTCATTCGGAACGATTCAATTAAGCAGAAAATAATTTTTCCTTGCTCATAAACAATTTACTTTTCCGTTTCAATTGCAATAATAAAATGAATGTTTTAAATAAAACACGCTTTGTGTGCGAAAGAATAATTTAATAAGAAATGGAGTATTTTGCCTAAACAATCATTTGACAAGGAAATGCCTGGCTTATTTAAATGTCACATTGTATAAAACTGAGTGTTTTTTTTTCTCATTGTTATTAGTATTACTGAACTACTATCTGTTTAGCACACATTGCTTTCAAGATGCTTAAGACTTTTTTTATAAACATATAATTCACATTAGCTCGGCCTACGCGTAATTAAATAAGCTTTGGATGATTATCAAAAGGGTATCTTACAAACTGACACGTCAAAATATTTTTTTTCTGTTAACACTAGTTGGCGCGGGTGCACTGAGCGGGCGCACGCCTTATATACAAAATCCATCGCAGCGTGCAGTAAGTAGCTGCTCGTTCTATTTTTCAATAGACGTCCACTCGCTCCATTCAAACCGCATCAGCTAACATAGACTCTTAAACGTCTGCAAAATAAATCAACTAAAAATCATTAAATACTTCTATTTACAACAAAACTTGAGCCAAGCTGCACTCTATACGTTTTAACTTTTTTATGTTAGAGAGATCAGACAAACGAACTAGTGGGTCACCTGATGTTAAGTGATCACCACTGTCCATAGACACCCTTTACGCGATGCCAGTGCGTTGTCGGCCCTAAACTTAATTGGAATGTAATATTTCTAGTTCAGAATTATGCCTGGTTCACATTATTCCAGTAAATCGTTCCAGTAGCATGACACTGCGGTGCTCGATTCATCTTGTGTAACTCGTTTGGATTGTGACCCCGCAATGTATCGCTACGCTACTGGTACGATTTTACTGGAATAATGTGAACCGGGCATTAGTGATTATGTCAATCACTAGAGCATCAAAAACTATATAATTGCACTCTTGGCGTGTTTTTATGTATATGAAACAACATACAACGAAAAAAATCCATTTTTTTTTCGAACTAAATTGTGCATCAATTAACTTATTTGGCTATTTTTCAGATTCAATCTAATATTTTAGGTACATACCGCGATCCTAAACTAAGTAATGTATATACTCTAATTAAAAATGTAAGTTAATGAAATAAAAATACCTAAAAAATAAAACATTGTTATGATTAATTCATAGGTCGAAAATATTTAATTGAAAATGTATAATATATAAATGTTCTTGTGGATAATGTGTGATCTGTAGATTTTATTTATTAGATGGACTATTAGAATTAATTAATAAAACGAATTAACTAAGTATTATATACCTAAAAAAGTTTAAGCCTTCATAAGATAAAATAACAGTTTATTTACCACTTACGAATCAAAATGAGTTTTTCAATTAAGTATATATCATGGGTTTATTGTATTAAAACTACTAATTTATTGTTTTTTTTAGAAAAAAGTGATTTTAAATAGGTTTATTTTATGATATTTTCTATACTTGATCAAATTATATATATTTAATTTTCGTATCTTATCTTGTACCTATAAGGCAATAGGACAATGGGACTATTACTATGTCTGCATGCATGTGTCCTCCACAGAGGTGAGAAAAAGTTAGTTTTCCTTTTATATCTTTTAAGTAACAAAAATATGCCGTTTTCGAGCAACAATAGCAAACCGAATCAAAGCGGGTTGGTCTCTGGATCAACTGCACAACTAAAGCTGCAATATTTATCTCTAATGCTAATAATGTTCTTGGTTTAGTCACAAACAAAATTAACCTAGGTTACGTTTAAAGCCTTGTCATGCTGGCGATTTGCGGAATTATACGAGTTTTATGCCATTATTGTTTCTTCCTATTCGCGATTCTGCACAAAATAAATTCCACACAGCTGAATTTGATCACATGCGTAATGCTTCACAGTCATTATTGCTACGCAATCTTGTTTCTTCCTATTCGCGATTCTGCACAATATGAATTCCACACAACTGAATTTAATCACATGCGTTATAAGTAATTCACGATTCTGTAATTATTTTTTTAAAAATCTCATACGTAACCGGGAATCGAACCCGGTCGAAATTGGGGCGGAGATTTTTTTTTATTTCAATCTACCCTATTTTTATTATTATTATTTTTATTATTTTAAGGCTGCTGCTGCCTTCGGGAAGCTTCGTCTCAAGGTGTTCCGTTCACATAACTTAAAGCTCGCGACCATGAGCATTTTTACCGCGGGAAAAGCGACTCACGCAGTTTGTTTTTTTTAATTTCTAAACGCGACTAGGAAGAAACAAGATAGTATAGAAGATACAATACAATACAATACAAAGACTCTTAATTTTACACCAGCCATAGTAAGATAGATAGAATAAAAGATAAAGATAGAGATTAAGATAGTATCGTGAAGTATAACGCATGTGATTAAATTCAGTTGTCTGGAATTCATATTGTGCAGAATCGCGAATAGGCAGAAACAAGATTGCGTAGAAATAATGACTGTGAACCATTACGTATGTGATTAATTTCAGTTGTGTGGAATTCATATTGTGCAGAATCGCGAATAGGAAGAAACAAGATTGCGTAGAAATAATGACTGTGAAGCATTACGCATGTGATCAAATTCAGCTGTGTGGAATTTATTATGTGCAGAATCGCGAATAGGAAGAAACAATAATGGCATAAACCTCGTATAATCCGATTTGCGGTATAGTCGAGTGTAGTAAATAGGTGTGTCTTCGCCGCTATCCGCAGTTACACTTAAAAACTAATTCTCAACAAAAGATCGGTTTTCTTTTTCTTTCTCGTTTGAATCTTCTGGAAAAACGAAGAAACCCGACGACTCCCCATTCTGGTAGTACTGTTGTAACTAACTGCGTGCTCGCGGCGAATTCGTTGCGTGTTCGCAACGAAAGCGTCGCTTGCTCATATTGAAACCGTTGCACACTCGCTACGCTTTCATCTCACCTGCAAATCATTAGTGTGATAAGGCTTTTAAAAAAATATGGTCGTTCTGAACACTTTTTTAAGCGAGCTTAACTCGCATAATTTGGCTGGTTTATAACTAAAAGATTGTTTTATATTATCATTATCAACTTGAAGTTAATAAAATAACATAAAATGTCTTAGTTACTATACTACAAACACCCCTGAACACAATTTTGTTTCCTACTTTATCGAGTTTATCCTGTTTATTTTTCATTGGGTATCTTAATAAAAATAAATGTAAAGATGAAAATGATTGTAGATACTAACGTTATTATAACTGTATGTAATTAGTTGGGAGAAGTAGACAATATTTCTGTAAGTGATCTATGGAAAATTAACGAATACTGTTGTTAGAAGAATGTCTTTATTATGAATAATTAATGTTTTTTTGGACGTTGTTCGAATACTAAAATACTGTTAGACTAGTGTTTTTGTTATTAATTGTACGAATACATTTTATACGATGACATTTCATGTTCCGCATTTATTTGCTCAACGATGTGGCAACTTTTTTTATGAGTATGTTAAATAAATTATTTAAACAAATGTTGTTGCGTTATTTATTATATTAATCGTAAAATATTACATAAATATCTCTAAGTAATCTTATTGCACGATGTGCAGAAATATCTCCGTGAGGTCTAGCTTTGAACCAAAATCTATGATAGAACGGGATCTGATTTAAAATTTACCTACGTCATCAAGTACTCTAGGTACATGGAAACAAACTTAAGCCTTCAATAATCCCAAAGTTCCGTAAAAATTAAGGACGTTTTTGGTCAAATTTACGTCATAGAGTACCTGAAACTGAATTGTACCAACTGTTGAGTACTGATGTAATAATATAATATATGGCTTTGCTCTAGTCTGTTATTGCTTTTTATGTAGCCTGCAATACGTTCCACTGCTGGGCAAAGGCCTCCCCTTTCTTTCAGTCTGGTATGAAGTTGAAAAAGCACCTCCATCTGCCGAGCACTACTGGCCGGGTGAGATGTGGTACTTTTCTTGTTCGGGCAGTTTATGACGTGCGAGTAATTTTGACTGAGAAAAAACGCCCTGACAGACCGGAAAATGGAACTTAGGCAGGCTTGTTTTTTTAACGTACCTTAAGGGTGGTTAAATGTTTATAATAATAATTTTCCATACGTGGTAGGTACACGATGAAATTACTAAAGTAGAAGACGTGCAAATAGACACGTTATACGTGTGAGCAAAATAAAACAAATAAACAAAACAAACGAACAAATCGCTGCACGGAGCATACATAATTCTGTTCTAATCTTATTCACAAAGCACATTTATGCGAGCAAATAAATATTTAATCAATGAGCCGCCTTTCCCCTATTAGGGCTGATGGAAGATGACATTTAAGTATTTAGTAGCCCGACCAAGGAATTAAAAAAACTTCGCCATATATTGCAGAAAACTATTCAACTTTCAACTATAGTGCCCGGCCGCTAAAAAGTCAATCCTGGCAAAGCTTGGTGCCGATTGTGCGTGGTCTACTTCTTGGATATTGTGAGCTAAAATGCAAAAAATGATTAAGTCATTAAGAAAAATAATTTACAATATGACGAAATATTTGTCGGAAGAAAGTTTTAAGGATAAGAATTTATTCCTCTATTATGTAAATAACATCACCGGCCTCGTTGTCAACATGACTGTATCTACCAGTTATATTAATAATGTAATAATGAAAATTTGCTAATTTTTGAGTAAATTACAAGTAAAAGTTTATTTTATTTTAGGTATATATATCCCGATCTTGTTAAAATACAACAATATTATGGTCCGACGTCAGCTGCATTTTCTTCGCCTAAAAAATAAAAAATAAAACAAAAAATAAATTAATCTTGATGAATTCGAGCTCGGTGCAATTACGCATAAAATACAAGAATTCTATGCCGTCTGAAAAGAAGTACTGAGTTTGAAGTAGTTTTACGACTGACAGTGATTCCAATGTAGGGTTGTAACGGAACTTCACCTCCGTCTCCGTTACTGCGGAAGTTCCGCAAAAAATCGTATCTTCGCCTCCGCCTCCGCAATTTTTTTGCGGAGTTTATAACGGAAGTTCATTTCTAGTCATTTGACGATGACTTGTTAGATGATTGCCCATAAATCTTTATTTCCTAGTAGCAATATTTCCATTCGCGTTTTTTCCCAATATGCTTTTTTACTGAAGCTTATTTTCAAAGTAGCATTTTTCCCCAATCAGAGTCGATTTGTCCCCAATCGATTTCTGTGTCGATTCTGTAAAAATAAGCTTCATTAAAAAAGCACATTGGGAAAAAAAGAATTTGAGAAAAAACACGAATGGAAATTTGGCTTCTAGGAGGAAATAACGATTTCGGAGAAAGATTTTCTAACCCGTTTTGTAAAAAGTAATTGGTTTTTTTTATTTTTTTAGAATTTTTTGAGTTGAATAAACCATAACCTACAATTTTTTCCACATCCACTTTCACCTTCGCATCCGCTACCGTTAACCTCCGCATCCGCGGAGGCGAAACCTGACGCCTCCGCATCCGCCTCCGCCTCCGCTAAGAAGGCCTCCGCTACAACCCTATTCCAATGTACCTATCTGTTATTGAACCAGTACAATCTCAACATGAAGACAATGAAATATGTCCTATGAATCGGTTGAATTATATTCCGAATTTGATGATTGTTAATTTAACAATAAATGAATAATAATAAAATCAAACATTTGTAGTTTTATTTTCTCTATTTTAATTCGACTAATAGTTTAATTTAATGGAAGATTATTTATATTATAATATATAGAAATGTTATAAATTAAAATTGTTTTTATTTAATTAATAATCTTTAACATACTCGTGTAATCTGGGGCCACGGTAGTGCCCCCGCTAAGTCGAGCGCGAAGCAAACACTGCCGTACCATCCTTTACTGGAACCTTTTCGCCGCATTTTCAGGCCCCTATTTGAGAACTTCTGGATAAGACCAGAACGCAGAAATTTTCGTCATCTAATAAGCTAAAAATTTCAAGTCTGTAGGTCATTTAGTTCCGAAGTTAAGCGAAAGAAAAGTTTCGCATTTATGACACTCACTCACTCATTCACTCATGATCATCCAAATAGAACTACTTAGTACTTCCCATAAACTCAGAGAGCTGAAATTTGGTACAGAGTTAGGGTTTAATGGCCATATAAAGGGAAAACTATAAAAACTAGGATAATCGAAGATCTGGAGTACATGGTGACCCTGATTAGAAAACACAAGAGTTCAACCAAACTATTAGAGATCGACATACCGCCTTTACAATTTTTTTACAAAAAGAAGTGAAATCCCACCAAAAACATGGAGCTACTTGTTTATCTCTAAAATTTCTTTATATTGTCCGCGTATTGAGTCTCAACATTTACTGGATATGACTTAGGACTCAACATTCTTTATACGTGAGTGGGTACAAGTCAACGGCCAAGTCACACAACATTAACTATAATAATAAAGAAATCGCAGTAAGAAACCTTAGACTTGGCACGACTTTGTCTGGATTTCATTACTTTTTAGAGATAAACAAGCAGCTCCATCGAGACTTGGCTAGTTTTTTACAGAATGTTTTTGGTGGGATAATACTTTTACACTAGCCATTTCTCATGCGGACGACTGTACTTGATGGTTGCTATATGTAATTATTGCTATTTTAACGCCCCCAGAGCAGGTATTTTAGACTTAGCATTGTTTTATTGTTAGGCAAAGTACACTTGTAATCCTACTAATATTATAAATGCGAAAGTTTGTGAGTGAGTGAGTGAGTGAGTGAGTATGTTTGTTACTCTTTCACGCTGAAACGGCTGGACGGATTTGGATGAAATTTGGCGAAAAGTTAGTTTATAACCTGGATTAAAACATAGGATACTTTTTATCCCGGTATTCCCACGGGATAGGGATACAATCTCGAAATAACAACCTCTGGGCTTAGAGTCATGAAATTTGGTATGTAGGTAGTTGGACGTTTGGAATAACAGATAAGTGACTTTTTGACCCGATATTCCCACGGGATACCTAGGGATAAAATCTTGAAATAACAACCGCAGGGCTTAAAGCCATGAAATTTAGTATGTAGGTAGCTGGACCTTTGGATAAACACATAAGCTACTTTTTATCCCGATATTCCCCCGGGATAGGGATAAAATCTTGAAATAATAACCGCTGGGCTTAGAGTCATGAAATTTGGTATGTAGGTAACTGGACGTCTGGAATAACACGTAAGGGACTTTTTGACTCGATATTCCCACGGGATACCTAGGGATAAAATCTCGAAATAACAACCACTGGATTTAGAGCCATGAATTTTGGTATGTAGGTAGCTGGACCTCTGTAATAACACACAGGCTAATTTTTATCCCGATATTCCCACGGGATAGGGATAAAATCTTGAAATAATAACCGCTGGGCTTAGAGTCATGAAATTTGGTATGTAGGTAGCTAGACGTCTGGAATAACACAATCTTTTTTACATAAGCGACTTTTTGACCCGATATTTTCACGGGATACCTAGGGATAAAATCTCGAAATAACAACCACTGGGCTTAGAGCCATGAAATTTGGTATGTAGGTAGCTGGACCTCTGGAATAACACAATCTTTTTTTTACCCTGATATTCCCACGGGATAGGGATAAAATCTTGAAATATTAACCGCTGAGCTTAGAGGCATGAAATTTGGATGTAGGTAGCCGTATGTCTGGAATAACACATATTATAAGTTCGCTACTTTTATCCTATATTCCACGGTATAGTTTTGTCACTAAGGGACCCATACATCCCTGTATTATATTATTATTTCGTATTTTTTCTTTTAATTGTATACTGTAGTTTTAAGTATTTTATTTCTAATTATTTTATTTTGAAAAAATGACTTTCTGCCAAGTTTCTTGCGGCGCATTCTTCTTGGCAATGATGGTCTTTCCGAAAGCGCTGGTAGTATAAAAAATGAAGTGTAAAAGTGCCCATTGCGGCCTATTTACTGAATAAATGATTTGAATTTGAATTTTGCATTTGAATTTGGATAGGCAAAAATTTTAAACTTCAGCACTGGGTTTAGAGTCTTGAATTTTGTATAGTCATTCACAACACAACCTGAATGAAGACCACGATATAAATATTGGAAATTTCCAGGGGAATTTCGTAAAATCCCGAAAATTTAAATTGCAGCTACCACACCGAATAGTTTACGCGTGCGAAGCCGCGGGTAAAAGCTAGTAAAATTATAATGTGTTACTGATATTTTATCAAATATTGTGGTATTTCCCGACCGTGTTTGTGCCGTGATCATGTTTAGCGTATATTGTCGGATATCATTGTTTACGATGAAAAAATGTAAGTTTGAAATCCAACATTACCTCGCTGAGTTTTTGAACCGGTGATAGATTTTTTTTGGCATTTATAAGTGCTTTTTATAGCCTAAATTTAATAAAGATATTTTGACTTTAACTTTGACTTTGAATAGTATGGATCATATGAAGGGTTCACGGAAAGAACATGCCTAGTCACCTTTTTTTTTAATTGCGATTTTAACTTCAATATAGCTCCCAAAGTACTATGACTTACCATTGAATTAAATAATCTGAAAACAATATACCTAAAATATATTTTTTTAACTTTTGAATAAATGGTAACCATAGTAATTGTTTGTGATGACTAACTTTCAAACCGCTATAACTCAAAAAGTTGCTGTACGTGAAAGTCGAGAAACCTTCGTCTAAGTACCTAATTTTACACAAAGTCATCATTTCAAATTTAAGTGGTAAGGGTTGTGTACCTACTCTAACTGTAGGGTGTTGCATCCGAAGATATATATGTACTCACACTTCTTTCACAGCCTGGTCATTCTACTGTTTTTTGGGAATAATTCGATATAAGGCTAATTTTTGGTATACGGCTTTTATGTGTAATTTTAAGAACCAATATTTTCAAATCCACCAAAATTTAGTTCCGGAAGATGGTAGAAAAAAAATTAACCCTAAATTAGGTATTTTTTTTGAGCAAAAATGTTATCAGTAAAACCGTAGTACCGTCGAAATATATTTGAATAATTCAGTTTTTAGACTCGCAAGCTAAATCCACCAATGTATCTAACAGGAAATTAGAAAAAAAAAGCACTTAAGTGATTATTTCGTAATACGTCTAATTTCTATTAGGAAAAAAATAAAATAAGATTTTTTAAGTCACATAATTATCAAGAAATTGGATTTTAAATAATTATCATTTAAAATCCAACAATAAATATGCATTAGCAGCAAAAATAAGTACAAAACGTCTCAAAGCACGTTAAAAAGTCATACCTAAACCTTAACTATACTTACCATTTATGCCACTATCGTAATTTATTTATAATTTTTACTTTTGAAAATTTTAAGCCTTTTTTTAAGTTCTTTAAAAAAAACGAGTAAATTATGAAGTAAATAGGCTTATTGCAATTTCACCTGATTTTACAGAATTATTAAAGATTATTTTTTATAAAATTTTACTGTCGCGGTGATAAATTTTGGTACATTATTGAAGAATATATTTGCAAATTACGTGGCCTAATTTTTAATGCAAAAAAATTGCTTATTTGAATTAATTTTGATTTTACTTAGAGCGAAGATGTTAGGTGACTGAGGTACTCCGGGTTTAACTAAAGAAAAGGTTTGCTTCAGGGCACTGTGTCGAGGTATTTATTTATTTAGTTCATCCACATTATAATTATAAATTTTAAATCTAGTTTCAGGTTCTTTATTCTGATATTTAAGATAATTACGGTGAACGTATCATGGACCCCAACGCCACAGGTACCTACTAGACAGGTAATTGATAAAGATTAAATTCACCGTACAAGTTCTGTAAAGTATCTGGTTCAGTATTTATCATTAAATCATTAACGTTTTGAAATTTGGGTTGTGTTTACTAATTCAACAAGATCATTTAAATAAATAAAAGTAATTTATTGCCGCATTAAAAAACCTGATAATTAGGAAGTTTATCTTCACGCCGGTAAGATGAATGGCAGAAAAGGCCACCTGAACTTTGCCTAAAGAATCACTAATTTCAAGGCGGCACAGCACGGTCAGGAATTGACCCACCACCTTCACATCTGCTCCTTCTTCTACACCGAAGACCTGACCTTCCTATTTCGGCAAGGCCATACAGCAGCTGCTTGCTGGCCCTGGAGCCCCTACTGCCCCCAGCCTTCGTCCAGCACTGGTCCAACTCAACTCTCTCGTATCCGCGACCCTCGAGATCCTTTTTTTCTGTCAGTACAGCCTCAGGGGCTAATTTACGTCTGAAAACTTCGATTTTTTTTTTACTCAAATTTAACCCCTAGGGTCATAACAACATAAACAACCTGTAGATGGCATAACAGTAATCGATACACAACAAATAAAACGTAAATTAACATAGTACATAGAATAGTATAACTAAAAAAACCTTTTATACCTATGCGTTCAATTCTCTCACCAGCATTTGTGACAACAGTAAACGAATAACATATTAATATGAAAACCGTGAATTACCGCTCACTCAGTAAAGAATTTCATAATGCAGTATATAACAAAAATAACATTTCATGTTAGTCTAAAAAGTCAGACAGAGAAGCTCACCCAATTCCAAAGCAGAGGCCTAAACAGATTATCATTCCAGTTTTATATCCGGTAGATAGCGAGTGTTTAAAATCTTACGCGCTCTTAGGCGTCCGCTTACAAATATTGCGCGGCGAAATTACAGGTATTACACAAAATTACAGGTATTACGACGGAATTACAAGTATTACGGGGGATAACTGGGTGTTGCGGATATCCCGCCCCAGTCGCACTGATACGGCCAAATCTCTAACAAGAAAATAAAATGAAATTCCCGCAAAAACGTTAGGAGTGCGGTGGGATAATCCTTTTAATTCACTCTGGCGTTTTCAGTTGTGCCACAGGGCGGACACGCCATACAAAATACGCGTTCTTGAATCTACATAGGCACGACGATGTCTGTACACGCGTCAATGTGTGCGTAAGACACACAGGGCTGACTATCGCAAAACCCTAATACTATAGGGTATGTAGGTATGGCTTAGATGTGTAAATAAATGTAATTGTTAATCATATATTTTTATTTAAACCTACTTAAAATGTGTCTGTCTATGTATTTAAGCGTTATTATTTTACATTACAATAAATATATGACTACAAACTTGAACGAATTATTCGGTACCTAATTAGTTATTTCATGTATTAATCGCGATACTTTTAGACAATTTGTTATATAATTAGTATAGTGTGTGTAGATAAGATATATACTGGTCTATTGATAGGAGAGAATTAACAAATCAATTTTATAATAACTACCTACTAATATAAGACGTCTATTTATACATTATAGGTACACACTTTTAAACCTAGGTATTGGTTATTTCCTCAGTTACCTAATACCTAAATACATTGTACATGTTGCTAATTAAAGTTGGTTAGGTACCTTACCTACCTTTTTACGTCTTTCGGAAATCGAAAAAAACTCCTTTTCTTATCTTTGGCTGTTGACAAACACCCATACAATGCACAGTATATCACCATTTCGCAAAGTTATTGCGAACTTAGTGCCGTGCGACGGTGCGACCGACACACATCGCGTCGCGCGCCCGACTGCTTTCCTGCGGTTTTCCTGCAATCTGCGCTTGAGGGGTGGGGTAACTCGAACCGGTGCGGGGCGGAGCGTGTCCATTCTGTATGTCAGTACTATTATATATTCTGTGGTTGTGCTTAATACAATTAGTGTTACGTGAGCATTTATTACCTACTCAATCTTACATTTTTTATCTGAGTTTTTTAATAATAATATCGTCGCTCGGCAGGCAAAAGTACTAAAGCGACACTTTGGGCTAAAATGAGTTATGCATATCACCAGAATCAGCGAATTTTTCTGCATCGAACTGTCTAGGTTTCAAAGCGATTGGAGCAAAATTTAACTTTTTTTTGGCGCTTTAGTCTTTCAAAAAACGCTTAAATTTGGGAAGCAAATTACTTAATGCAGCATCACTTTCATTATTTTCATTTTAGTACTGTTACCTTTTTGCCATTTTTCGATTTACCGTCGTTCAGTCTTTTGCCATTTTTCTAGTTTGCAAATTTTGGACGTTTAGTATTTTGTGCAAAAAAAAAGAAAATACCTTTGTCACTTCAGTAATTATGCCCTCCCCGAGTTGAAGTTTTATACACCTTTAGTCGTTTGGTTGTATTGATAAGAATTCATTTATAAGAATTTAGCTATTTGTTCTTAAAAACTTATACATACGTTTGGCATTTTAGCCATTTTAACATATACAAAAGCATACATTCAAACAGGATTAGCAAAAAAACTTCACGAAATATTATAGATTTGGTGAAATTAGTCATTACTCTTGACCTTTATCGTGTATTAAAAAAGCGTTTAGTATATATACGTAGTAAAATATCATTGCAATTCGATGTTTGGTATATAGAAACATCATATTTTCTTAAGATTTATAACTTTATTTATAAATTATAATGATTATTATTCCTTAAAACTTTAAGTTCTTTTTATGTTGCCAAAGGATAAAAGAAATAGTATGTATGTATGTAAACTCTTAATTGTACAAAAGAAAAGAAACACAACACAATTGACAATCTTTGAGAGACTTGTACAAAGGCGGACTTATCCCTTTAAGGGATCTCTCCCAGGCAACCTCAATAGTAAATCTATTTCAAAATTTTGTAGTTATAATTTTATCGCTACGGTTCTGTTTGCATCGAATAAAGATGATGTTCGGCCCTAAGTATTTGAAATTTAGAGTTAGAAGTTTTAATTTTTTTTTATTAATGTTACATAAATAGCTTAAGTTTAGTCCAGAAGGCCCCTCGAGTTGTCCCTGGCGCAAAAGTAGCCATCAAACTGGCCGCATTACCACGTTTAATGGCGATAGACAATCTTTGCACCAGGGAACGAATCCGCGCGGGCGTGAGCGTGAGACCCCCTTTCCGTAATTCGACGTCCCACTTCCCGAATGTAAACAATCGCCTCAAACGCAAGAGGAACAAAATAATAGTTACTCAGTGCCGAATAATTCTGCCGTTTTTGACCGCAAAATCCACCGCGGATTGCCGCGGACTATTCAGCTGAGGTGCGAGGCGGCGAAAGTACTAACGCACGTAACGTCCGACAGCAAACACTTCCCGTTCTGCCATGGCACTAAAGTTAAGCCATCTGGTCTTTTGCTGTCGGTTCGACAGAGGACTGGAGGCTCCAGAACGCAGAGGATGTTGGCGGATATTAAAGCCCTCTTCAGTATGTCAAAGAGAGCGTAGTAGCGCGGAAATTTTCCTGAACACCGACAAGAACTCAACGCGTGAAATGGCCAGGGTGCGTACCGGTGGCTAGGTATAACAACTTTAGATATATTATTGGTAGATATAACTTTCAGTGGGTATAATGAATTATTGGTATAATCTGGAATACGTAATACTATTATAATAATAATGTGTTATGCCAAAAAAGTAGGTAAGGTTAGAACTGCGACCCTATCAAGAAACGGAACTGCCTGAAAACTAGGTTAGGTTAGAATTGCAACTCCAACGATTTCATAAAGAAAACCAAATTATATCTACACATTATACTACTAAATACTTATAGTATAATATTGTGAAATTATGTGTTATTTGTTATACCGATCATCTTAAGCTCTGATGGCCATTTGCTTCCACCATGGAGCCGCAGATGCATTTATGAGGCACACAAACATCGCAGCCCAGGCGGAGAGCTACTGCCATCCACAATGAGTCGTTGTCCAGAAGTATTTCCAAATAAAGAGCAAGCAAAGCCCATAACCACGCTCTCGCTTTGATTTTTGATACCGACTTCAGCCTGGCTAAATCCACCCTAGTGGCACACCCACCCACAAGTGCCAGAGCGTCCCTAGCCCCCACGTCATCCCAAACTCGTTATATCAGCGGAGCCCGAGGCAGCGACGCTATTAGGTGTCGAGCCGTCCACCTCGCCAGTGCACCATGCACAAACGGAATGGTAACCCGATGGGGTTTCATGAGAATTTTTAATTTTAGGAAACAAGGCCACTATAATAACTCCATGTGCTGATGCGAGGAAGACTGGCAAGCCCACATTCTCCACACGCCGCAAACTGAGACCAAACTTGAACATGGGACTTGGTTGAATTTAGTAGTAACGGGCAGGCTTCCTCCAGGTCGCATTCTGTCCTTAAGACTATAGAGTCCAAAGTATATGAGGCCGGTGTGTGGGGGGCCGTTCGCCTGATGACTCGGTAGCACCTCCGGGTCTTGAGACGCTTGTGTTCGAAGCATCCTCCCGCGTCCTGCACGTTAAATTTCCCTCGGGAGCCGGATCGGTCCATTCAAGCCTTGCCGGTAAACTTGGAGGATGTGGTGCGAGCACTAGGGTCATTCCATAATGGGTCAGCCGTGGGCTTAAACGGAATTCGACCAGCTCATTTTCAGATGGGTTTTGGAACACTGAGGTCACGATCCACAACACGCACTTTCGTCACGGAACCCGGAAATCCAGACTGTGTCGTCTTGAAGTAGGATCTCAAGAACGCGTCCAATACTGGCGAGAGGGATGTTCTGTTGGGCGAAGTGAAAAAATACATTCCCACCCTGTACCTTTTTTACACCAGGTCTATCATTCTCCTTCTAACCTTGTCTACGGCGATTCTCAAATTCTTTCGCAGGTGGGTGCGCAGTAGGGAGATCAGCTTGGACCGCTTACCTTCAGTCTTACTATTCATGAAGCACTGTCGTCTCGAAAATCACCTCTTAATATTTGGTATTTACTCGTAGATGATGGCACCTAAGGAGCCTAAGGTCGTAAAGCAGGACTTGGCTTTCCTTATCCCCCCCCCCCCTTGAGAGGTATAGGACTGAAGGCGAATATGGGACAGATTTAACCCCGCCTGTTCTCCTTCTTTAACTTCTTTAAGGTCTTTCTTCCTGGTCTCAAAGGGCTTTTTACACGAGACCTTTACCCTCTTGGGTTCTTCTATTTTCCAAGAGGCCATTTCTAGTGCTATAGAGACCAGGAAGCGTCTATTTTGCTCGCCCAGGAACGTTTGAAGAGTATTAATACCCATCTCATCTTGACTCTGTTACGAATGTGTTTCGCAGTTCCAAAAATAACCTATTTTTTGAAAACCACTCCAATGGTTGTGTTCGGGTAAAACTTCTTCTTTTGACGTCACGTTGAGAGATACAAAGGAGACTGTATTGAACGTGTCCCTTGCGGATGAGCAATGGGTCCAAGCGTCCTTGCCCATATGTAACGGTGGTGTCGGTTTGCGGCGTACGGCGGATGTGGGCTTGCCAGCGTTCCTCGGATCGGCACATGGAGTTGGTGGCCTTATCTCTTAAATTTTTAAATCTCATAAAGGTTACCAATACCATTTCGTATGTGGATGATGCACTGGCGAGCCGAATGAGACTGGCGTCACTGCACGGGGCTCCGCAGATACAATGAGTTTGGGATGACGAGGGGGCTAGGGACGCTCTAGCACGGCCTGTGGGTGTAACCACTGGGGTGGGTTTGGCCAGGCTGAAGTCGGCATCAAAAGTCAAAGCGGGAACGTGGTTATAGGCGTTGCCTGTTCCTTATTTGGGAACAGTCTTGGACAACGACTCATTGCGGGTGGCAGTAGCTCTCCGCCTGGGCTGCGATGTTTGTGTGCCTCATAACTGCAGCTGCGGCTCCATGGTGGAACCGAATGGCCATCAGGGTGTGTTATGACCAGTATAACAACTTTAGATATACTTTCACTAGAATAAAAGATATTTGGCATAAATACCAGTAATTCATTATACCCCACTGAACGTTATATCGAACATAGGTTATATCACATATATTATACCATCAATCAGGCCTACGCGTCTGTTCCAGACGAATTTTGGCGTGTTGCCTGTGCACAACGTCTTTGGTGGCTGACTAGACCGATGCGAGAGCGACATGTCCGTCCACATCTCTGACAAGCGAAGTCTGCGGATGTTGGTGCAGAACGGCCTTGGTGTCGTTTCTGTCTCTTTTCAATAAGTGCATTGAGCCAGGCAAGCCTTCATCGCAATACTTGCGGCCCTCCAACACACGTCTGCACCAATCAGTGCATTTTTCCGCAAGCTTTTCTCAGTCTAGGTGGTCAATTTTGAAGACGGCCATGTCTCACTTAGCGCAGTCCTTAAATCTCAGCGAAGGTCTCACGACGTTTCATTTGGCATTATACCATATTACTGTTAGGGGCTGTTTCACCATCCATTGATTAGCGTTAACCGACGGTTAAATGTGATGCCGTCTCCGTCTATTGAGTCTATTCGAACAAAACAAATAGAGACGGCATCACACCTAACCACCAGTTAACAGTAATCAATAGATGGTGAAACAGCCCTTAGTATATTAATAGTTTGGTATATTACAAGTCCATGATACCGGAATAGTTAGATCATGAGAATAAACAAATGTTGTTGTACCAATAGTGAATTATATTTCTTAATCGTTATATAGACCAATAATATATCTAAAGTTGCTATAGCAACCATGACGAATGAGTTTGTTATTCAGGTTTCTTACTTATTAGGTACTAATAAGTACTATAATGTTGAATGAATGATTTATTTGCATAACATAGAAAAAAAATGTTCTGAAGTTTTAGTTGAAATGCTAATTAAAGTTATTACCTACAGAATAAATTAAGGTATTTTACGTATTATTTCATCCTTAAACCTAAGCGTATGCTGTGTATATACACCAAAAATAGTAGGACATGATAATGATCAAAATAACTTAAAAAAAGAATGGTGAAAAAACCTTTTGTGCATTTGTTAGAAATCAGATGGTGCCTTTGTGATTAATTACCTTATAATATTAACAAAAGTTTAGTGTTAGTAACAGTTAACGTTAAGTTATTGAAATTTTAGCATAGATGTTTAATATTTATTATAATTAATTAATATTATTTATATAATTTCTGTTCAGTAGGTACTTTGGAATATTTTTTCCTTGCAATTT
Organism: Choristoneura fumiferana; assembly: GCF_025370935.1. Taxonomy (NCBI): domain Eukaryota; kingdom Metazoa; phylum Arthropoda; class Insecta; order Lepidoptera; family Tortricidae; genus Choristoneura; species Choristoneura fumiferana. Next base: position 7,987,822 of record NC_133483.1, on the reverse strand, counting down.
GGTAAATCAGCATTATGAACAGTTTGATAAGAAATAAAATGTGTGTTGTTAGTAAAAACATACTAAATTTATTGAGACGTAAAATCACATAAGTTAATTTGAAATATGACGTTTGAGGTCAATTTTTACGTTTAGTCTTTTTGCCTGATTGCATTTGCTCGATGACTAGGGGACAATTTACTAAAGCGACACTTATCTCCTAAACCAGTGGATTTTGCTATGAATTATTAAAATCTTATTATAGTCTATTAAATTATGTGTCATATATTCCTGGAAATTTCAAAATTGGTTGTCTGGTTAAAAAGTTATGATTTTTTTTCGTAAAAAAAAAACTTTAAATCGCTCTCCTGTAAAGTTGACGAAGTGTCGCTTTAGTACTTTTGCCAGCCGAGCGACGATATATACTTAATACACACCAAACAAAATGTTACCATTAATTGAGGTTTTTAACTGGTGTTTAGTTGAAGAAGGCTTATTTCATAAAATTGACTCTTGGGTAAATACTTATTGCCTATTAAGTATGTAGTTAAAAACAAAAGATGCATTCTAAAATATTTTATTCTGTAATGGTAACTGAGTTTGTTTGACTTATACCTACTTAAAAACTGAAGAATGTGCATTTATTGATGTAGGAAGTAATAATAACAACACATTAGAAATCAATACAAAACATTATTTTTTATCAATGTGTGGAGGGCAGCGCCGTCGTCAAACCCACGAAGATCAGATGAGATCAGACATTTGTAAGCGAAAGTTTCTCAGAAAAATATTCTAACAATAAATAAGCTTGTAGCTAGCTCAGGGTAACAAATATTGACTAATTCCCTTCGAAATCATAAGGTACTACTTACTTTATCAAACGATCAATCCATATGTATATATATATATATATATATTTAATATTATAAATATAGTATAATATTATAAATGTGTGTGTGTGTTTGTATGTTTGTCCGTCTTTCACGCCGAAATGGAGCGACGGATCGACGTGATTTTTGGCATAGAGATAGTTTATGGGCCAGAGAGTGACATAGGCTACTTTTTATTAGGAATAATTTATATATGGATTGAGGATAGGGTTCCGCAGCCATTACAAAAAAATCAAATAATATTTTTCTAAGGATTTCGTATTGTGTACTGAATCTTCCAAGTTTAGGTATATTGTATACCTTAGGCTGCTATTTATTCTTAAAGTACTAATAATTCTCAAGCAATCTTAGCTGCTATAATTTTCCTTATAAATTTGATATATTTACTAAGTACCATTCTGATTTTTTTCAAATTTTTCCACCCAAGATGTTAGAGGGGGGGGACGCTCGATTTCAATGAAAATTTGCACTTTAAAGTTGAATATTTCGCAAACATATCACTGAATACAAAAATTGTCTTAGCAACCCCCCAATGGTTTTAAAAGACCTATCCAACGATACTCCACAATATAGGGTTAGTCGAGAAAAAAAATCACCCCACTTTAACTCTGTGGGAGGTACCCTAAAAAATTTTTTTAACTTTTTTTTATTGTACCACTTTGTCGGCGTGACTGATATGTATATTCATGCCAAATTACAGCTTTCTAGTACTAACAGTCTCTGAGCTTACCCGCGGACAGACAGACAGACAGACGGACAGATATGGCAAAACTATAAGGGTTCCTAGTTGACTATGGAACCCTAAAAAGACGTTTCGCTGCGAAATATTTTTCTTTTACCTTATTAGGTTAGTTAATAAGTTAATAGGTTAGGCTTAATTTATAAATTAAAATTGTCTTTCAAAAAAGACAGAAAAACATTGGCATCAAACTTGTAATACCCGTACCCGTGCGGGTACCACATTTATCTCATCACTGGTAGCTCCGGTGCTCATTAATGCATGTCAGAGATAATAAAACATTAATTTTAAGAGCATAAAACGAGCCATTTTACCCAAGACGGTCATACATCGTCGAGGGGAAATGCGTTTAATACTCGAGTTTTGCACTGCTTTTCACTTGGATTGCGAGGAAATCAAATAGCAACAGTGGAAACAATTGTTAACTCTCTAGTAGGTACCTTTTATTTTTCATGCATTATTATATAATTGTATTTTTTTAGTTTTATTGATTTATTTTTAATTTAAACAAAATTAAAAATTATTCAAATAAATCAATAAAAACATGGAATTATGTTATATAATAATGCATGAAAAATAAAAGTTCATTTCCTCGCAATCTAAGTGAAAAGCAGAGTGTAAAACTCGAGCATTAAACCCATTTTCCCCTCGACGTGTCTATCCACCCTCGCCGTACCAGCTCGGGTGGCTATATGAACGTCTTGGGTAAAATGGCTTGTTTTATGCTCTTGTTTTATGATCTATTTTCATCTTTATTTTCACCCCTCACAATGTTTATTACATTTATTGGTAGTAAACATAAAACCTTCAGAAGGTAGAAATCAGAGCCATCATTATTCAATGAAGTGGATTTATAAATACAAATCAAACGGTAAACTTGTCAAGGGCCATTTCCCCTGTGCACACTGAACCAAGTCTTACACAGAATGAATAAGGTTTACGTGAATTGCAAAATTGTTCTTGCAGACACGTAATAAGCTTCTTTGAGTAGAGTTAGTCACGTAACAAATGGAAGAATGAGGAAATATGCGACCATTTTCTCATGTTCGACGTTCCTGTGAATTCTGTGTGACACCGCTCGGGGAGGTGTACGGTAACTAGAAACGTGAAGTTTATATTTTTCTTATTTAAAATTGCGTGGTATAACTGGGAGATGACATTGATGTTCGTTCTAAAATTAGTACATATTAAAATTCGATTAATGAATATTACTTAATTTAACTCAGAAGATACTGAAATAAACGTTACTTTAACTACCTACACGTTTACGAGAAGAAAGGAGTTATTTGGATCCATTTTGGTGTTTTGTTTTTGTAAAAATACCACGCACAGGACTTATCACGCTAACACACACAACACTACTCGTCTACTCGTGAGCACGGCCACTGTAATATTGCCAAAACGTCGAGGTAAATAATACTCGTGTGTATTAGCGTGACAAGTCCTGTGCGTGGTATTTAAACTATGAGTGAAAATCACGAAAGCTTAAAACGTTGTTTTTGTTTGTTCACAAAGGTCTTGGATATCCGATTCCCCTGTCAGCACTTATGTCTTTATAAATAACTAGCTTTTGCCCACGACTTCGTCTAAGTATCAAGAATTCGTTTATCGCTATCCCACAAAAAGTGTGCAATCTTCCGTGTTAATCCTTCTCAGGGTCTCAAACTATCCCTGTACTTACTTTATTTCGTCACAATCAGTTCTCAGTGGTTTGAGTGTAAAGAGGTAACGGACATATAAATAGACAGACAGACAGAGTTACTTCTGCATTCATAATATTAGTTTAGGTTATGTAAAAAGACTTAATTATTCTTTTCAGTCTTTTTAAATAGACAATTACCGAAGCGCGCTCTCACGGCAAAAAACACTGAGCACCGATTTTAATTATTTGGTTTTACTACGAGTAAAAAGCCGTGGTGGCCGAGTGGTTTATCCTATGGCCTCTCAAACAGAGGATCGTGGGTTCAAACCCAGGCTCGCACCTCTGGGTTTTTAGAAATTCATGTGCGAAATTACATTTGAAATCTACCACGAGCTTTACGGTAAAGGAAAACATCGTGAATAAACCTGCACAAACCTGCGAAGCAATTCAATGGTGTGTGTGAAGTTGCCAATTCGCATTGGGCCCGCGTGGAAAATATGGCGCAAGCCCTCTCATTCTAAGAGGAGGCCTGTGTCCAGCAGTAGGACATAATAAAGGCTAGGATGATGATGATGATGTTGACTACGAGTAGTATAAATGCGAAAGCAACTGTTTTCCTATCTGTTACATCTTGACGCTAAAACGGCAGAACCGATTTAGATAGTTTAGGATAATGATGGTTTTTGTCCTAGAAAATTGCATACTCCCTATAAGATAGTTATATTCTTGAAGCTAGTAATATACAAATATTGAAGTTGCAAGATGAAGCTGATATGACAATGTACCTGTTTTTGCAGCATTTATTGATAAAATAATATAATATGGTCGGTGGTTGCGCAATATTGTTCTATTTGCTTGTGCCACTTAATAAAACAAATAGGTAATTGACCTTAATGTTCATCCATAACTATAGTGCCGCAATAAATATAGATAGAATTAATTGGAGTAAACACTCAATCATGGGATTACTAACTTTATACCTACCTTACACGTAATTATTTGATAATATATATGATGTATTTGAATTATGAAGAGGCATTCGATTAGTTGCCAATTTTTCATTCAATACTGTGAGAACAAGTAAAATATTTTGTCGCTGCTTTAAATCTGTAATGGGCTGTTCTAGCCATAAACGAGGCGTAGCCGAGTTTCATAATGGGTCACATGAGTGTTTTAAGGCCTAATTACGTACAGTTGCATGACAATATTTTATTAACACCCATATATTCAATCCTCTATCCTGTGTTCAAGAACCATTAAGAATGACCTGCAATAATGAGAACTAGGTATGTCTGCCCCACGAGCTGCGCCCGGTGCGCGCCCCACGACCTGCAGGGCTACTACGAAACTCAAAATTCGAAGTTCGTGTCGTGCGGTCCGTCTCGCTCTCGTATTAAATAGTGTAAGTGTCAGAGGGACAGCACGACACGAACTTCGAGTTTCGAGTTTCGTAGTAGCCCAGCTGCGCCTGCTCGTGCATGCCCGACGACCTGGGCGACGTGAACGCCACCCTACTGCACCGGTGCTGTAATGATGTATGAAATCTCATTACGATACAAATATCTGTTCATAATAGAACCCAATGTCGTAATGCTGGTCATTATCTATGGTTTTTGAACGCATAATGGAGGATTTACTATATGGGTGTAGATAAATTATATTTTATGAATAAAATTGAAATATTAGGTAAGTATGTTATTTTTTATCATACAGATTTCAAAAATATTACATAATTTTAATGAATGATATATATGTTACCTATATGGATAAATTACTTTAGTCATTTGCTTTGTTTACTTTTTATGATTGATTACACTTTTGGGCCCTATGCCGCATAATGATTCTGTAAAACGAATTGTGTGTGTGGAGCTAGCGTTGAAATGTTTTCGGGTACCCCATCTTCCTCCTCCACTCTGTGACCTCCGTTCCGCATCACTTTTTCCCGGGGAAATTACTGGCACTTGAGGTATCCCATAATAGGCCTCTAGGTTGGCAACGCATCTGCAATAACCAGGTGTTGCAGGTGTTTATGGGCGGTGGTGATCTCTTACCACCAGGACACCCACTTGTTCTTTTGTCATCCAGTCGAATAAAAAAAAAAACTCCATCTATTTCTGTCTCTGGTGGTCTAAATAATCTAAATTTAAACTCAATGTAGTTAACGTCGGTGGGGTGTTACCACACCAATCGATTGATATTACATCGATGCCAGGTATAATAATATGCTAGATTCCTCACGATAGTCATGCTTGAATCTGCTTGCAATCTCACGGTAAATTCTCACACAAATTCCGTAAAACTCAAAAATGCAAGTCCGGGTATGAATCCACGACTCTTTGCTTGAGAGGCCATAGGTGTAACCACTAAGCTACCATGGTTTTTTTTTTACTACTACGAGTATAACATAGATATATTCAGAGTGATGTGTGTTTTTTTCCCGATAATCTTTGTTTTGTAAATCTTTATATTTGTTTTACTTATGACACGTCTAAATGCGTAATAAAGAATTAAATAATATTTGTTATAAGTAAACAAATGTTCTTTTTTTAGCGTCCGTATCATGATGTTAGATAAGCGGTGATATTATAGATTTTTTCAAAGCCCTTAGAGAATAAACAAGATTAAAAATAATGGACAGTAATAAAAATTTACTTCACATTTTTGAGCTCCCTTTCCCTAGAAGTATACCGGCGCGAAATTGAGGTGCGTCGCAAGTATGTGCCATAATAATACTCGTGTACTCTTTCCGAGATTTTTTTTATTATCTAATACTTAGACGAGAAAAACCTCATCAAAATATTAAAACCACATTAAAATGACTTTACACATAGAAACAAATGGCGAGATGTGACTTTATTTTAAACTTACTATATACTTAGGTAAATAATGATGAAGACGATAAAAAAAATAACGCTAGATTCTCACTGTGTCATATACGGATTCTACGGATAGAATTTTATAATTATGTAGGTACCTACTACTCAGCAGAAATAATATTTTTCCCTCTGTCTCAGCGTACCTAGGTACTTTGAATCCTTCGCTGCACTCACTATTCAAAGTAACGCCCTTGCTTTAATAGTAGATATAGTACAACAAGAGTTTTCCACTCTTCTTTTTACTGCGATGGCGAGGAAATTAAATAGCAACAGTGGAAACAATTGGTCACTAACTAGGTAAGTACCCTTTATTTTTCATGCATTGCTACATAAGTTTCCTTTTTTAGTTTTATTGATTTATTTTGATTGATTTTTAGTTTTACATAAAATAAAAATTATTAAAAAATATTAAATAGACTTTTTTGTTTGTGGCTGTTGACACCTGATTACCTTGGTCTTAGACAAAGATTTTACTTTATGCACTAGAACATAAAAAGTAATTTTATGTCGCCTAGATCCAGTATAAACACCAACTTTACGAGCATGAGATGTGAAAAAATATTTTTCTCCTTTTTGGCACATGTGTCTGGTAACGCGTATAAAATGCGAGTCCAGAATCTTAAAGTAAAGCATTTTTATTATTACACAGCTAATAATGACTAACGCACATCATACCTTGTATGTGACTCATTTTTTGAATATAGCTTTGAATAATTTTCATATAACGCACAGTACCTATACGAAACACCACCTATATGAAACAGCATTTTATTTGACATATAAGCATCTTATTTATTAAGTACAACATAATGAGATATGCAATAAATATAAAAATCCCCTTGTTAAGTCGCCATCAGATATTTTGAAGCGGCCTACGTGATCAAAAATATCGAAACAGGAACTGTAATGCCTTAATAATAGAGGGGATAATTATTTTCAATTGCACATCAAATATAATAATTTAATTACCTATAAATTTATTTTCATCATTTGTATACTTTTACATCAACCAAATTTTAAAACCAGCACTAGTAGGGGCCAAATTATTTTCTAAATAAATTAAGTTCTGGCGCTTTGCCGGCTGCTGCCGCGGCGCGCTGGCTTCGCTCGCTCGGCTCGCGCGTTGTGGTCGCAATTATACCCTAACGCTCCTCGCTCCGCTTGTCGTCGTACCTAATTTTCCGGTGCCAAATTGCAAATCTCAGCAAATTTAACAGTAATTGTAGTAGTAAATAGCAGTATAACAATTTAGTTTTTCATTGCAATATTTCTTAAAGCAGGATAAATTAACTGAATACTGATTTTGCGCGCTTTTTTGTCACTTAGCAAATTGTTCCTATCTAAGTATGCAGATTGGAGGGAGAAGGGAGCGCGCCGCGGCAGCGGCCGTTGAAGCGCTAGAACCTAATTTATTTAGAAAATAATTTGGCCCCTACTAGTGCTGGTTTTATATTTATTTGATGTAAAAGTATACAAATGATGAAAATAAATTGATAGGTAATTAAATTATTATATATTTGATGTGCAATTGATAATAATTATCCCCTCTATTATTAAGGTATTACAGTTCCTGTTTCCATATTTTTGATCACGTTGGCCGCTTCGAAATATCTGATGGCGACTGAACAAGGGGATTTTTATATTTTATTGCATAAGTATCTCATTATGTTGTACTTGATAAATAATATGCTAATATGTCAAATAAAATGCTGTTTCATATAAGTGGTGTTTCGTATAGGTACTGTGTGTTATATGAAAATAGAAGCTTTATTAAAAAAAAGAGTTACAAGGTATGATGTGCGTTAGTCATTATTAACTGTGTAATAATAACAATGCTTTACTATAAGATAAATGGCGGTACGCCACGAATATAAGTTGCAGTTTATTTAGAAATATTTTGAGTGCAGTATTTTGCAGTGGAATCAGTAATTTTAATGTGAATTCGGTTTTTTTTCTTGGATAAAAAACGGTCTTTTTTTATATGCGTTTAAATACTACCCTATATCAAGTAGGTAAGTTCATATTTTTACTCAGTATTTACAAGTTCTATATAGGCTCTTGTTATTTTACACATAATCCTATTTCAACAATGATTTCTGTATCGTTTTAACTTATCACATTTATTTATACCTACTAATATTTACAATTGCTACTACGTATGACAGACTCTTTGGAAGTTTCCTTTTAAAATAATCATTGTTATTGTTTTAGTCAGCGACCTACAATCGAGATGGGCACACCTGAAGAAAGTCCTTTGAATCAAGATTCAGTTCCTACGGAAAAAAGTTTAAGAGAAAAAATTAAATATATAAAAGACAACATAACAATTGAGCCAGCCTTAGCATGCTATGTTATACCAGGTTCACTTGCGAGGCTCGCTACGCAAAACCTCAACTTAGACAAAGCGTGTCGAGTCAATCTGAACTTCGGCGACGAAGTATGCGACTCCTTGCTTGCTAGAGAAAGCAACAAGTATCTGAAACAAGAATTGGCTGTGCAAGAACTCGTCGCGTCAATGGAAGTGTGGAAAAATATTTTGCTAACAGCAATACCTTGTTTCCTTATACTTTTTCTAGGGGCATGGAGTGATAGAACGAGAAAACGAAAGATTTGCATCATATTACCGATTATAGGAGACATTTTGATGTGCATGAGTTCCATTTTAAGTGTTTATTTCTTTCACGAAATACCACTACAAATTAACATGTTTCTAGAAGCCATTTTCCCTGCGGTCACTGGCGCGTGGATAAGTGTTTACATGGGTGTATTTAGTTATATTAGTGATATTTCAAGTGAAGAATCCAGAACATTTAGAATTGGTGTTGCAAATTTGTGTCTTACGGCTGGTGGACCCATAGGCGCGGCTTTAAGCGGCATATTATTGAACAGTATAGGTTATTACGGAGTATTTTCCGTTAGTGCTACGCTTAAACTATTCAGTATATGCTATTGTTTGTTCTATGTCCATGATCCAAAACCTAATTCCGAAGAGTGTGCTAAGGTAATTTTATTCGTATTCTGTCATTATTCTATTTTTATTTCCTTCGCTTTTAGTACCTACTTATGTATATTCGAACTTCGGAGTGTACTCGTATCTGGCCCCTGTACTACGAAGTGCAAAATTCGAACTTCGTATCTTGCCGTCGTGCTTACGCAAATATATTTTAATACGAGTGAGAGGGACGGTACAATACGAACTACGTTGTTGTTGTTGTTGACAAAAATATTTTTGCCCTAAATTCAGAGACCTATGACAGAAATTTACTTAACCCTTAATTTACTCACCTATTCTTCTCTAAATAATTTTTCTTCTTGCATAATTCTTTTAATTCCTCTGGGCTCATCAACTAGAAGTCCAATTAATCCAAGATACAATTACAGGATGAGTCATCCGACGTATGTGGCTTCCTGAAATCCTTTTTCGACATAAAACATGTGAAGGATACGTTCGTTGTTGCTTTCAAAACTGGACCCAATAACAGACGTTTAAAGTCCATTATGATACTGGCTTGTATCATGTTAGTATATGGAGCAGCCTACGGTGCGTATTTATATGTTGCTGTGTTATTTATTTTGCTAAGTCTGAACCGCAAATTTTCGGGCAGTTGTTGTGTCATACAAATATGATTGACTAGGTACTTAAGTAAACAGATTATACTAAGATTGCGTTTAAAAGTTGACCCACGAAATAAATCTGAATGTTGCAGGTGAATTTACAATACGTTATCTATTCACACGATACCGTTTCAACTGGGATGCACTCAAATTCAGTTTCTACAGCACATTTTATATCTGTATTCACGCGCTTGGTAAGTTCTTTTTCACATAAATAGGACGGTGAATTTAATTTATCTCGGAGTCCACACTCTTTACACGTATAGATTCCGCTAAAATGTTGAGATATAGAAAAAAATGCACTTGTTTTGAGTTTGAAGTATGTCTTTTTAGGGTTTACGGAAACCTTAAAAGATCCCTTGTGTGTTTATTCGTCTTTCTGTGAAATTTATGCATGCACAGTTATATCTTAATTTTACCTAAGCAGGAACGTCTACGAAAATTATGAATTTCGAATTTGGGGGTTTCTTAGAATTTAGGAATTTAGTACCGTGTGTGTATGTTTTTAATAAACTATAGACTAAAAAAATTTACATACCATGCCAAGGTTTTAATAGATCGAACATATCTCTTCCTGGGGCTGCCGTAAGATGTGACCTGATATGAGGGTGGGCAGCACTCATTATTCTCAACTATAAACTCAGGACTGTGGTGTTGAGGGCTAGGTGAAACCACTATTTTACCATGAAAATCATCATAAAGGTTCTTTAATATGCTCAACTAACGACCACGACCACTCTGTCAAGAGTGCAGGGACTTAGAAGAAGATATATATACCGGGTGTGACCTGTAATACAAGCAAAAAATTAAAACATAGATCGTCCTCTTCAAACTGAACTAATGTTTAATTCAGCGACTTTTAAAAGTAATGGAGTCTTTTCATTTTCCGTTTTTCATACAAACTAATACTGCTATCAATGTACGCCATCCTAGAACCCAACTGACTTCGCCTGTCACGCTACAAATTTTGCTTTACATTGCTTCTTCGAATAAACTTAAAAGTGTAATAAAAATTAGAAAACTAATAATTTTAAAAATTCGCTGAACTAATGTTGTTCAGTTTAAGGAGTATGATCCATGTTTTAATTATTTGCTCATATTACAGGCCACACCCGGTATAATATAACACTTATGTTACACTGTACAAACTTTATTTTTCTTCTAGGTGCTTTAATCTCAATAAGTCTGTTCAGTCGTTACTTTAAATGGCACGATTCTGTGTTGGCTTTGATATCGAGCTGCAGCAAAATCGCGGGCGCTGTGGCCTTTAGCCAGGCCACGACGTCTATGGACATGTATCTTGGTATGTGTTATTATCACAAAACGAATAATAAAAGGAATATAAATAATGAAATGCAAATGTGTAAGGTAAACGTCTGTGTGCTTGACAAGTTAGTACCTAACAGATGGCACCCTGATTGTCACCTGTATTTCTAATGATATAAAGTCAAAGATGTTAACTATTGGGATAGTGACGAGCTCGTACGATTACTTTATAGAGATAATTTGCAATCATGGGAAGGATATAGGATAGTTTTTATCCTGGAGAATTGAATATACTTGTTAAACAAATTCTTCGCAGATAACATCGTGGGTAAGACCTAAGTAACATTATAAATGCCAACGTTTGTGCGTGCTTGTATGTGTTGTGTGAATGTATTAGTTATTATTTCGCTTAAAAAGTCTGGACGGATTTGAATTTGAAATGAAGAAAGCTAGATCTCTAAAATAGAACATGGACTTAACCGCTAAATCTAAATAAAAATTGGCCGTCTGATCCTTACACAACGTAGGTGTTTTGAATATCAAGAAAATTTCCGTAGTAGGAATTGAATAAAATCCTAGAATTTTAATTCGACTCTCACACCTAATGTTCTCAAAAGAAGCTACTGCGGGTAAATGCTAATAGGGAATTATATAAATATCTTTAATTTTTTTTCTCTCCTTTTTTCAGCAACGGTTGTAGAAACATTCAACGCCACATCCTTTACAGCTATGAGATCGATGTCTTCAAAACTAGTAACAAAAGATGAATTGGGTACGTAATACGGAAACCCTGCAGTTCCAAATGAATTGTTAATCGATCTAAGATTGATCTGCGTGTCGATTTTCTGCCGAGGGACTAATTGACAAAACGAGCAAGTTGCGTTATAAAATGAAATAAAACGAAAATCGACAAATTGATCGGTCGCTAAAAACGTTTTTTCCCAAATCTTCGATTTTTAATAAGTTTTTAAGTATGTTTTTATATCCAAGGACCTACGTTCAACCGTTGCCTAGTACTTGGGTACTAACAACAATACAATACAATAAACTCTTTATTGCACACCAACACATAGTAAGCAGTACAGAAACACATACATAGAGACACATAGGTACATAGGTACCATACATAGATTACATAGATTTTCTAAGGTAATAGGCGGCCTTATCGCTTCAGCGCGATCTCTTCCAGGCAACCTTAACGGTGGACAGAAGTAAGGAATACATTTTAGCAGGTGGTGCAATTTACAACAACTTAGTGTCAGTGTCAATGTCAATAACTGTCTCATGATATTTATTTATTTATTTTGTAGGTAAAATGACGTCGCTATTTAATATGACGGAGACACTGGCATCCATGGTATTTGGACCTATGTATTCATGGATTTACAAAGAGACGCTGGTCGTCGACGCTGGCACGACATACTATGTTACAATTGGGCTGACTATAATACCTATTGTTGTGTTTGTGTAAGTAAATATATATGGGTAGTATTTAAACGAAAATCAAAAAAGTCCTTTTTTATCCAAAAAAAATCCTAATTCACATCAAAATTACTGATTGCACAGCAAAATACTCCACTCAAAATATTACGTACTTAATAAACTGCAAATTATATTCGTGGCCGTACGTGCAAATTATATTCGGTGCCGCTATTTATCTTAAAGTCAAGCATTTTTATTATTGCACAGCTAATAATGACTAACGCACATCATACCTTGTACCTAACTCTTTTTTTTTAAATATAGCTTCTAATTTTGCACATCAAATATAAAGTATAATTACCTATCAATTTATTTCCAGCATGTATATACTTTTTAACCAACTTTAAATAAAGGAGGAGGTTATCAATTCAGTTGTACTTTTTTTATGTTTGTTACCTCAGAACTCCATCATTTGTGTCAAATTAATTAAAATTCATCCCGTGAAATACTTGTTATTGAGTAGTAGCTCCGATGGTCAACTGTGGGCTTCATCATCAGCTCCACTTCACCAAATGATGATTTTCAAGAGCAAATGCATTTATTACTAAATATATACAATTTACTGTAGGTGTCTTCAAAACATTTGAAAAGTTCCCTCGATTTCCTTAAGATCCAAATAAGATCCTGATTTGGTGCTTATGGGACCTAATTGAACACATTCCTAGTCGAACGCAAAAAAAAAATTCAAATCGATTCATAAATGGGAGTTCTGATGTAACAAACATAAATCGAATTAAGTTCTAGAAGTTATATTTTTTTTGATTTACAGATGGTTTTTCTTACAACGTAAAAAAGAAAAAAGTCCACTTGAGGAAGACGGCGATTTAAAAAAAGACAAATGTATGTATGACCAAGATGATCCATATGTTTCTGGTAAGGATTCTGTATTAAATAACATGGAAACAGCAGATTTGAAAATATGTACTCAATAAAATGTAATTAATAAAAAAACTGAAGTTTATTATTTATGGTTGAAAGCCGTATTTCCTTTTATTTTATTCTGGACGCCAGGCGTTTCTTGTTGATTGTATGTGGCACCACTCAGGGAGGTATTCGGTAGTATTGCGATATTTCATATTATTATCTCCTATTTATTACTGCCGATCACTGGCAACACATGTCTGTCTTTAGGGTGATATGGTATGGAAAAAATTAATTGCGATTAAAATTTGATTCGGTGTGGGTCACTGTATTTATTAATGAAACTGTTTAATTTTAATAATTTTAACACTCAATTATACAAATGTATACCTATATTAAGTAGGTAACTTTATATTTCCACACATCGTATAGAACTAGTTTATATTCTAGACTCTTGTTATTTACACACCATCCTATTTCAACAATGATTTCTATATCGTTTTAATTTATCATATTTATTTGTGCTAATATTTGCAATTGCTACTAAGTACGGCAGACTAGCAGCTGGAAGTTTCCTTTTAATTTACTTCATCGTTTGTCGTAGTCTGAAACCAACGATCGAGATGGGCACACTTGAAGAACGTCCTTTGAAGCAAGATTCTGTTCCGGCAAAGAAGAGTTTGAGAGAGAAAATTAAATATGTAAAAGACAACATAACAATTGAGCCAGCCTTAGCATGCTATGTTATACCAGGTGCACTGACGAGGCTCGCTACGCAAAACCTCAACTTGGACAAAGCGTGTCGAGTCAATCTGAACTACGGCGACGAAGTATGCGACTCCTTGATAGCTAGAGAAAGCAACAAGTATCTGAAACAAGAATTGGCTGTGCAAGAACTCGTCGCGTCAATGGAAGTGTGGAAGAATCTTTTGCTAACAGGAATCCCTTGTTTTCTAATACTTTTTCTAGGAGCATGGAGCGATAGAACGAGAAAACGAAGGATTTGCATCATATTACCGGTCATGGGAGACTTTTTGATGTGCTCAAGTTGCATTTTCAGTGTTTATTTCTTTCACGAAATGCCATTGCAAATAACTATGTTTCTAGAGGTAATTTTCCCTGCAGTCACTGGTGCGTGGATGAGTGCTTACATGGGGGTGTTTAGTTATATTATTGACATATCAAGTGAAGAATCCAGGACATTCAGAATTGGTGTGGCAAATTTATGCTTAACGGTTGGCGGACCCATAGGCACAGCTTTGAGCGGCATATTATTAAACAGTATAGGCTATTATGGAGTATATTCCGTTAGTGCTACGATGAAACTATTAAGTATATGCTATTGTTTGTTCTATGTCCATGATCCAAAACCTGATGCCGAAAAATCTTCCAAGGTAAGTTTATCTGTGTCTTATCGTTACTAATTTCCCTCTTGCTTTTAGAAGAGGTATGAACAAAATGATTTGATTACACACAGAGCTACAATATTTTGTGTAATGACAACAGGATTTTGGCATTTTACTCCTCCATTTTATTCATTCCCCGTTTGTGCAATCACTTATTTTTGTAGCTGTGTGCGTAATCATTCACTTCAACTCTCGTGGCACTATCTTTACCTTTATCAGATCGATTATTAACTCTTTAACTATAATTTGCTTTCCCTAAGTTCAGAGACCAACGTCAAAGTTAATTAAGACGTAAGTTCACCTATCCTTCACAAAATTAATTTCCTTTTTTCATAATTGCTTTGATTCCCCCAGGTTCATCAACTGGAAATCCAATTAATCAAAGATACAATTACAGGATGAGTCATCCGACGTATGCGGCTTCCTCAAATCTTTTTTCGACATAAAACACGTGAAAGATACACTCGTCGTTGCTTTCAGAAATGGACCTAACAATAGACGTTTAAAGTCCAGTATGATACTGGTATGCGTTGTATTAGTACACGGAGCATCCTATGGTGCGTACTTGTATATTGCTGTATTATATTTATTTCGTTATGTCTGAACCGAAAATATCCAGGCGGTTATTACATGATACAAAATTTTAACCTTAATTCATGAAGGATTTGATTAGCTATAACATGCTTTTTTACCTTAATACCATAATATGCCAAAATAAGCAGCCAGCGTAAAACATTTTATTACACACCTCCGGTGATGTACCTATTAAATAATAATAATAATAATAATGCTTTTATTGATATAACTGTTGGATTACATTGGTTAAGGTTGGGACCTCCTAGTAGGTACCGTAAGGCACCTGTGTCAGGAGACCCCGCTCCTCCAAGAATAGATTAATTTGACCAGCATACAGTCTACATAGCATATTTTTTTTTATCTAATTGCCTAAATCTAATGCATCAATATAGTGACATGCTTGAGCATAGTCTTGCATGCATGTTTGCTCTAAATAATGTTATTTCTACTCGCGTACTACAATGTGCTAGTAACGATATCGCTATCGGTAATCCAATAAGGTGCATTGTGTGATCGCAACTTTGACATTTCATTATGAAACGTTTCACAATGTTCTTTTTCGGGGTGACACTCTTTCCCGGCCCGGATAATACCGGGATGGAAATACCGACCCTGTTTTTCGTGTACACGCTCATAGAAGCTCACGTCAGTTTCTATGGGCGTGTACACAAAAAACAGGGTCGGTATTTCCATGTCAGTATTATCCGGGCCGGGAAAGAGTGTCACCCCTTTTTCGCACTGCAAATGGAGGGATATAAATTAAAAAAAATCTTCACCGGTATATTGTCTAATGGCCAACAGCCATCCTATTTTATTTACTTAATTATTGTTATATCGACTTTATAGATTAAATAATAGTACATTACTGCAGAGGCCATGAAGTAAGGGATTGATGGACTAGTTCGGGGTAGATAAAAAACTACTCCAGCAATCCCTGATCTAGCCGAGGTTTGTATAGTGCTTTTCTCAGACAATGTGAGGAAATATTTCATCCATCCATTCATCCATGCATGCATGCACGCATCCATCCATCCACCCAAATGCTTACAGAGTAGTGGTGGTTGGCTGTTTGTAATTTTTCCTTCGTCAGTTTAATGTTAGTAAGCAAATTTAAAAAGTTAGAGCAGCGGACAATAATGGATTTTCATACATACTTCATGCCCTAGTAGGCCATGAAGTTATGAAGGGAGCCCTAAATGAGAAACTTCATGTCTCCATTTCGTGACATTAACGCATACATTTCCGAGCATGTTTGAGAAAAATATGTTTACATAAACAATGATACAGTTGCATTAAATACTATTGTTTATTATGCACTGTGCAGTCTGTGACCATCAGGTATTATTCAAATGACATATTGTAAATTTTGCTGCAAGTACTTGTATCCACTAGAAATATAACTTATATGAAATGCCATTATTTTTTGTAAGTAGATAAACACCATCTACAACGATTGTAAACACGAAAAAACTTCGATTGTTGCAGGTGAATTCACCATACGTTATCTCTTTACTCGATACCGCTTCAACTGGAATGCACTCAAATTTAGTTTCTACAGTACATTCAACATTTGCATTCACGCATTTGGTAAGTTCTTTTTTACACAAATTGGGCGTTGAATGCTTTACCTTGGGGTTAACTTTGGGTGACACTCTTTCCCGGCCCGGATAACACCGACATGGAAATACCGGTCCTGTTTTTTGTTTATACGCCCAGAGAAACTGACAGGAGCTGGGTGTCACCCTTAACTTTTTCACTTGAAATTCACTTGTTTACTGAACTTGTTTTAAGTGTGAAGTATTTGTAGGATTCCTACATTTATAGGATCATTCGTATGTAAAGTAACCTATTTCTCCGTCACATCTTTGTTTCGAATAATTTAGTTTTTTTTTCGAGTATTTTAGTTCTAGCCGTGGAGGTTGTGCTGGATATTCTGGAATGTATTTCAAGCGGTTCAGAGTATACAGCAAATAAAACGTAACCTTTTGATTTTGCGCGCTGATTTATAAAAATTGAAAATGAATAAACAGCGCTAATAGTTTTTGGTTTAAAAATATATTCAATTTCCCAGAAATTACTTTTTGGTTTTAGCCAGTCTGTAAGGTCTGTAAGCCTACCTGTTCAGTTTAGTTTCTTTACTTGCTTTCAAAAGATACAAGCACCTATCATACAAAATTGTGTACATTTAAAAATAAACTTAACTAGCCTGAATCATGCATACAATTCATAATGAAAGAACTTTCTGAGTGAAATGAGATTACTGTGTTTCTATTTGCCTTTACCTTATCGACGTTAGTGGGAAAATCATATATTTTTTCTTTACATAGGTAGATTTTGGGGGAGGCCTATGTCCAGCAGTGGACGTCTTTCGGCTGACATGATGATGATACGAGTAGGTATATAATTATTTAAAATATATTATTATAAATGACGTCACATTCTCTGTTAAATTATTTAACAGAAAATTTGTGTTCCACGCATATTCCCTATTCTTAAAACCATCGTTTATGGCATGGCGCTAGTTATACCCTAATAATAAATTTTCTCAAAATTTTTAAATGTGTGTACAGACATCGACACATGCAAGTTTATTCTATGTATAGACTAAGTAAACTGCAAAAAAATCTGGGACGGACCTATATCTCTTCCCGTGGGTGTCGTAAAAGATGAAACAAGGGACCAGATGGGAGTGCGGGCAGCGCTCTCCATTCTGAACCACGAATTCTGTACGCTTGTGTACGGTATAAACTTTTTTTTTCTTCTAGGTGCTTTAATCTCACTAAGTCTGTTCAGTCGTTATTTTAAATGGCACGATTCTGTGTTGGCTTTGATATCGAGCTGCAGCAAAATCGCGGGCGCTGTGGCCTTTAGCCAGGCCACGACGTCTATGGACATGTATCTTGGTATGTATAACACAAGCCTAACCTTAAGAGGATGAAAAATGTATAACTTAGTAATTTTACCACGGCCACTGTAATGTGGTTGAAACGTCGAGGTAAATATTACTCGTATGTTTTAGCGTGATAGCTCACATTTTTGGTATTCTGATTATTAAAATAGTTATTTATGCAACTGTATCGTAATATTCGTAATAGGGGTCCTTAAAACACGAGTGTGGTTGTATGAAACGAGGCGTAGCACTTTAGCCTCGCATGGCTTTAACTGCTTAGTCATAATATCATGTATGTAAATTTTGCACGAGTATTTTTCGCAAAATTTTCAATTCAATTTCCAGACCAAATAGTTGACGCGGTTAAGGCTAATGGAAACTTATAAATCAACCATTTATTTCTTTCTCCCTGTTTTCAGCCACGGTAATAGAAACATTCAACGCTTCATCTATTACTGCTATGAGATCGATGTCCTCAAAACTAATCACAAAAAATGAATTAGGTACGTAAGATAATAAATTACTAACTAGCAACCCGCCTCGCCTTCACACGGGTGCAACTTTGAAAAAAAAAGGAGATAAAAATAAAGATCAAAATCAAAACCATGACGATGAGACGATATATATATTTTTAGGTAAAATGACGTCGCTATTTAATATGACGGAGACTCTCGCGTCCATGGTATTCGGACCTTGTATTCATGGATTTACAAAGAGACGCTGGTCATCGACGCGGGTACAACGTACTATGTTACCATTGTGCTGACTATACCACCTATTATTATACTTGGGTAAGTCATTACTATCTTTTAAAATTATTTTTTTTATAATTTTACTTAATTTCTATGGGAATTTCCAAAAGCTACATAATAATTTAAATTTTTTGTCACACGGTTTTTTTAATCTCATTTTTACACGACTAACCGAAGTAAAGTTAACTATGTTTTTCCGGCGGCGTATGTGGGAATGAGAGTAGATTTCTGGACGAATGATTGATGTAAGAGAGTGGATCGAAGTACCGGTGACTTTTGTGGAGTGAATGGGACGAGCGAGTAAGTTTGACATAATACATTTCCTTTCTGTTCTTTTCCTGTCAACGTTTATTTCTATATTTGGTTTTAATAAACTTTTTTTAAGAGTTTTTCCCTTCACACGGGCGACAGTCTTTCCCGGCCCGGATAATACCGACATGGAAATACCGGCCCTGTTTTTTGTGTACACGCCCATAGAAACTGACAGGAGTTTCTATGGGCGTGTACACGAAAAACAAGGTCGGTATTTCCATCCCGGTATTATCCGGGCCAGAAAAGAGTGTCACCCCTTCACACGATCCCACATGTATGTATGTCTATTTAATTGGTTGTCTCGTAAGCCTGAACTTCTGTCACGCTAATTCAATGTTATTAACTATTGAAGAGTTGCATCCTGCGGAGACAATTCTAGCTACATGTATTTTTATGTGTATCGAATATGTGTAAAATGTTTCTCTCTCCTCTCTCTCTCTCTCTCTCTCTCTCTCTCTCTATCTCGCTCTCTCTCTCTCTCTCTCTCTCTCTCTCTCTATCTCGCTCTCTCTCTCGCTACAATCCAAAATTAAACTACCTGATTATTGTAATTGTCATCGAACATACATTTAAGCATGCCAATTGTCAGCTCAATCGGATACCAACCAGAAAATGGTCCAAAAATGATTTTCAAAATTTTAAACCACGACACTTAAAAAGCTTATTTATTAAAGTACAATTCAATAGAATCTGTCAATTTTCTACATATTTAAGACACCCTATCGTGGGCACACTTGATTATATATGTCCCTGTTTTTGCAATTATCATCTAAAAGGAATCAAAAAAGAATAATAGTCACATTACAAAGCCTTAGGCAGCCCGGTGTTTATATAAGTAGGCTGGAAGTGTCTACAGGATTGTCAGATTCTATTGAATTGGAGTTTACATATGAACATTCGAAGTTAATAAAACCTTGTAAAAAGTATTTTAGTGTTAAAGTGATCAAATGTACACTCACACAGTCATAAAATTTTACAGGTGGCTTTTCTTACATCGTAAAAAAGAAATAAGTAAATCAGAAGAAGACAACGACTCGAAGGAAGAAAAAATCCAAGAATTATGACGATGAACAAAGTTTAGTTGTGCCTAAAGGGTTTTGAAAACAGAGACTCAATAAATATTTGAAATTTATGACATGGTTGAGTCTTTAATTAATGTCAAACCAAGAGTTTGGAGTAGGTATATCACACTGAGATGATATAACCAACACGATCAAATTAAATAGATAATGCAATGTAAACAAAAATCAAATAAAAATCTTAATGTAGGTGTAAACCAATCTTTATCAATTATTATTAATCTCTCGATGTAACCTTCCCCTATGCTGTTTTGATGAGTACTTAGGCTAACTGAAGTAGGTAGCATGACATATACAAACGATTCCGAGGAAATACTATAGGAAAGTATTATTCTCTACATCTGTACAATAATAGCCGTGAAAGTAGTTTCGCACCTATAAAACATTAGAAATAAGCAAAAAACGGCAAAAAAAACACGTTTACTGTATGGGAGCCCGCCTTAAATATTTATTTTATTCTGTTTTTAGTATTTGTTGTTACCCCGTTTTTATTTCCCTTTGCGCACAGAACTCTAAAAAGGTCTCTAATCAAGGGCACTTCACACACATTTTTCAGCTCCATTTCCCAAAAACTCCACATCCGACCCGCGCGAAGCCGGGGCACGTCAACGTAGGGTTAATGCATTTTTTTGTTAGATTGATATTTTTAATTTCGTAATATCTTTTGAATGGAATGTCTGATTTGAATAATTCAAAAAGTATTCTTTAGGTATTAAAACCGACTTGAATATAAAATTATTTATTTGGATAAGGATTAATACAAAGGTATGGATAACATGGTCTGATTTGTTTGACTACCCGAGTTAGACACTATACTTTTCATTTCGACTGTGAGGAAAGTAAAATACTACAAAAAATAATAATAATAATAAATTGAATTTACTTATAAATATCCAACCTCCAACACGGTACCTTATCGACCTGGCCACTTGCCACGGCCGACTATAAAAAAAAAGCGAGTTGGTCACGACCAAGGAGCTTATAATATACAAAACTGGAGGTTGAACGCCGAACGAAGAAGTTTGACCTTTATTACTTATTTATATATTCCATCTCTTTCTTTCACATTTCACGAATTACTTTCATCTCTTTCTTAACCTAACTACAGAAAGAGATGGAATATGTTCGTGACGTAATAAAGATCAAATTTCTTGTTTCAAACGGATGTTCGGTGTTCAACCTCCAGTGTTGTATATCAACTCCTTGGTCACGAGGTGTATCTAGATGGCCATGCCGAAACCTGAATTTAAAGTGTCATTGACGTAACTCAATTATCTCCGACGCCGTAGCTAATCGATTTTTTTTTTAAATACTTTCCATCCTAGAGATTAAAACGCAATTTTCCACCCGGCTATCTACCCATGAAAATTAAACTTTCCGAACAGGAGAGATGAAAAAGCTATTTAAAATAACAAGAAATTTTCGCAATAGAGCCAGATCTCAGTCGAGCCAGACTCAAAGTTTTTTTTTTATATATAGTGCTAACACAGGTAAGAACGATCCGCAATTATGAATTTTCGATATTGAGCGCTTTTGGAAATATTACGTATCAAACATGCATGATACAATTTCAACTTGAATTTCGTTTTAGTTTATACTATTTATATATTTCATAACCCATTTTTATATATTTTGCTCGGAATTATATTAGAAATCGAATCCTTCATTGCCAGACACTTTGTAGCGGGGCAACCCCAGCCAGACAACCCCTAAAGTGTGTTTTTAAATGGATTCCTGACTGAAGTTATGAGCAAAGTTTCATAATTGTTGTGGCGTTTTTGGCTGGTCTGGCTTTGGTCTGGCAATGAAGGATGTGATTTCTAATATCAGTCCGAGCAAAATATACAAAAATTGGATTTTATACTACTTATAACGAAAGTAAAGTTCAACTTCAACTTTTTTTGTTTAGTGGCAATCGGAAAGTAAAGCTGAAATTGTATCATGTTTGATAGGTAGGTACGTAATATTTCCCTGTCAATGTGCCTGACAGCGCCATCTACATAATGATACGCAAATTACGTGGCTTATTGATGAATTAAAGAACTGTCATCGATTGTTTGTAGCAAATCAATAAACCAAGTAGTTCTTTAGGGAGCTAACAGAGGGGGCGCTTATGTAAACCAACTTTAGGGAACAATTTTTATTATAATAACTTTCCAAATATACACCGAAGAAATCAGACCTCTCGCATTTGAATTCCCTGGCATCACTCCACCCATCCACGAGCCGACATTCCCAAAGCGCTCAATATCCAAACTTCATAGTTGGGGATCGTTCGTACCGGTGTTAGTACAAATAAGTTCACTCCACTGTACTCTTGATCCACAATGCTTAGGAAAGCACGGAACTCTGTCCACGCGAATTTAACTCTCACTAAGAGACGTTTTTTAGCAAAAACGTTCTAAACCTCAACATTTTTTTTAGGAACTTATTTCAGTAACATTAAAAGTGAAATTAAATAATAACATGAAAATGCTTTGGAACGTTTTTGCTAAAATACGTCTACTTGTCCGTCCGGTTTTTTATTTTTCAGGTAATTTAATGTCGATATTGAACATGTCGGATACGCTGGCTTCCATGATATTTGGGCCTCTATACTCGTGGATTTACAAACAGACGTCTATTGACGTTGCCTCGATGTACTATGTTACCATTGTACTGACTATACCACCTGCAATTAGTTTTGGGTAAGTAAGAAAGGCAAGTCAAACATACAATCAAATTAAAACTCTGTTACGAGTATTGGTAAGCATAAAGCACAAACACATAAACACACTTACCTACCTAACGTATTGGTTGGGATAATAATGGTTAAATGGTATTTAGAGATCCCTTTATGTATGGTTTACTCGATCGAAAAAGGTCGTCTAATCTTCTTAATATTAATTTCACCGAAAATGTTATCTATTATAGGTACTGGGTGTGGCCTGTAACACGATAATAAAAATAATATCTTGGGACAAATTGCTAGCTTGTACTATGTGTGCTAGACAACGGATAGACATACATGTAGATTTATATAAATACTTAAATACATACAGGGTGTCCCAAGAAGTAGTGATATACTAAAGCCGGGAGATAGAGGACCTAGAGGGCTATCTGAATCTCCCCCATGTATGTTCCGCGATTTTTCGTATTTTCGGAGTTATGACTTTTTTTTTTTAATTTTTCACCTATCGCCGAGTACGATGAAATTTTTATTTATGATGACGTGAATTATTGCGGTAGATGCTTGATTTTTTTTGTGTGCTAAGCTGATAGATAGACCAATTCAGTATGGTAACATTTACTATCGTTAGATCTTTGAATGGAATAAAAAAAAATGCCAAGAAAGATAAAATTACCCAGTATGTTCACAATTTCAAGGGCCCTTAAAAAAATAAAATCACATAAAAAAAAATTAAAATTTGGCTTTTAAAAACTTGCTCTATCTATCAGGTAGCTACTCTAAAAATTTCATTTTATTATCCATAAGGCTTCAATCAAAAAATGTGGTAAGTGCAACATCTTAATTTACATGACGATCAATGCAAGCAAAGCAAAACCTTTCTAAATAAATTTCGTTCTAATCACGCACTGGCCATCAATAGAAAAAGAACAAAAAACAAAAGACGGTTGACGCAGGAGAAAATTTTCACGTTGTTTGGTCATCGTTGTTATTTTTCAATAATTTAATAATTGTGTTTTAATACTGCTAATTGTTCGTTTCCCTAATCATTTTGGCTATCCAACAGAGACATATATTCACTAGAGACAACCATTATCTCGCTTAAAAAGTAATGACAAATTAAAATAATTGACATAAAGTATAGGTAAATATATAAATAGATTATTTGATAAATAAATAAATAAATATCATAGGACAATTAACACCAATTGATCTAGTCCTATATTAAGCAAAGCTTGTATTATGGATACTAGGCAACGGATAAACATTCTTAAATATAGATAAATACATACTTAAATACATGTCATATATTAAACGTCCAAGACCCGAGAACAAACATTTGTATTATTCATACATACAAAAATAACCTGCCCCGGTCGGAGATCGACCCCAGGTCCTCAAGCTTCGTAGTCAGGTTCTCTAAGCCCTTGGCTGTCCGGTCGTGATGCAAAGATTGTGTTTTGGCTTCATAACAATAATTATTCTTTACAAGAACAAAAAATAGGTAGGTACTTAAAAACTGATTCTTAAATAATAGACATGCCATATAAAAAAAAACGTGCAAAGTGATATCTTAAGTCAGTTGATATTAATAAAAACAATAATGGGCATGACAGGAATGGACACGAACACAGTTAATTGAGAATAAAAGTAGAAGTTTACTTTGACATAAAATTTAGTGACTGGCACCAAGTTACTATAACTTTAAGTTAAAGTAAATTAAACCTTTATAACAATCGGAAATTTAACTTAATTGTTAATTATTTATTTATTTAAGTTACTTAGCCGGGTATAGGACGGCTGGTATAGCTGGGCACCGGTAATCAAACGGTTAACTTCGTGAATCGCTAATCCGCTACAAAAAAAGTTAACTTCGTTAAACCTTAAAGCGTTACATTTTGGAACATTTAACGAAAGTTAACGTTAATCGTTAATCCGTTATCATTTGATAAATATTGCATTTCATATACCTAGTTGCGTTAGTGATCTTATCAGGGGCGTATCCAGGGGGGGGGGCAAAGAGGAACAACTGCCTGATTTTGTTTACCTCCCTACTATTATAACGTTTTAAACTTTCGTGATTCTCACTCATAGTCAAAATACCACAATGTAACGTAACTGTAACGTTGCCGAAACGTCGAGGTAAATATTACTTGTGCAATAATAGCGTGATATGTCCCGTTTTGTGGTATTCTCCCTACTATTGTATGTCACTGAATGATATAACGAGATATCTAGACAATATCATTAATTCTGTGCCTATTGTATTATTACTCAATTTGGATACCTATACTATCCGAATAATAAACAAAACTATCCAAAGATATCAGGTATGTACATATATAATTCAAAAATGCTGATTTTGTTTTATTTGTATCATGAAAAAAAGTCATATTGTATTAAAATTTGAAAAAGATAAAGAAGTGTAATTTTATTACAGTAACGTTTATTTGTACTGATGGTTATTCTTTACATAACTTTTTACGGTAAATTTGAAAATTTTTGCAAGTTTATAACAGAACAAAACCGCATATCATGATCGCGTGTCATCGTCAATACCCGAAGCATGCTTCTAATACCCGAAGTTTTTTTAAGAGCTCACGGAGTGTACATACTTCTTGAAATCTCAAATGAAACAGCATGTCTATGTATGACATATAAAAATGTTATGTCCAGACAAGAAGTTTTTTACTGTGTGAATGAAAATTACTGTTGTGTTTAGGAATTCAGTTTGTATGCGTGTGTACGAACATTGTGCTTTTTCATTATTTTGTAAAATTACGTAATGTGGGAGTGCATCGCCCCTCACCCCGCGAGTTTAGACAGAAAAAACTGTTAGCAACCCCTGAGCGATACCATCTCCTTTTAGTTGTATACTCAAAGGGCGCGGCGCGTGCGTGCGGTATCACCTTGTTAAATAGTAGGGATCAAATTAACGATTAACGGATTTAGGGACATTTAACGGAAGTTAACGAGTCCATTAACATTTTTAAAGTTAACTTAAACGTTAATCCGTTAGCACAGAATATATAATAGTACTGACGTACAGAATGGCCACGCTCCGCCCCGGACCGGTTTGAGTTACCCCACCCCTCAAGCGGAGATTGCAGGAAAACCGCTGGAAAGCAGTCGGGTGCGCAACGCGATGTATGTCGGTCGCACCGTCGCACGGCACTAAGTTCGGGAGCAATAACTTTGCGAAATGGTGATATACTGGGCATTGTATGGGTGTTTGTCAACAGCCAAAGATAAGAAAAGGAGTTTTTTTCGATTTCCGAAGGACGAAAAAAGGTAGGTAAGGTACCTAACCAATTTTAATTAGCAACATGTACAATGTACTTAGGTATTAGGTAATTGAGAAAAAAACCAATACCTAGGTTTAAAAGTGAGTACCTTTAATTTATAAATAGACGTCTTATATTAGTAGGTAGGTATTTGTAAAATTGATTTGTTAATTCTCTCCTATCAATAGACCAATATATATCTTATCTACACACCTATACTAATTACATAACAAATTGTCTAAAAGTATCGCGATTAATACATGAAATAACTGATTAGGTACCGAATAATTCGTTCAAGTTTGTAGTCATATATATATATATATATATTGTAATGTAAAATAATAATGCTTAAATACATAGACAGACACATTTTAAGTAGGTTTAAATAAAAATATATGATTAACGATTACATTTATTTACACATCTAAGCCATACCTACATACCCTATAGTACTAGGGTTTTGCGATAGTCAGACCTGTGTGTCTTACGCACACATTGACGCGTGAACAGACGTCGTCATGCCTATGTAGATTCAAGAACGCGTATTTTGTATGGCGTGGCCGCCCTGTGCCGTTAGTCCAAATATTAACTTCATTAATTAACGATTAACGGATTAACGAGTTAATGCCTAGCTATGACGGCTGGTTTGGCATTGGTTATCATTGTAGTAATTTGGTGCAACTCTCAGTGTAGATAATGTCTAGTGAGGTTATTGATAATAAAGAAAATGATGAAGAACAACCACTTCGTGAAAAACCATTGCTTAAAACTAAAAATCGAAGTATTCTCGACAAATTTAAGTACATAACAACCCAAATATCCGTAGAACCTGTATTACTTGGATTTATTATCTCAGCAATGATATCGAAACTCGCAATGCAAGATTTAAATTTGGAGAAAGCATGTGTTGTAAAATTGCGATACGGTGAGGAAATATGCAGACTTTTGATTAAAAGGAAAAGTAACTTGACCGAATACGAACGAGAGGTTCAAAAAATTGTTTCGTATATAGAATCATGGAAGAGCGTGAGTCAAACGGTCGTACTGGCAATTCTATTGATGTTTATGGGTGCTTGGAGTGACAGAACAGGCGACAGAAAAATCTGCATACTGCTTCCAATTATAGGCGATTCTTTGGTGTGCATAAGCAACATTGTTAGCACCATTTGTTTTTATGAGATTCCTGTTGAAGTGACAATGTTTCTAGAAGCTTTTTTGTCTGCTATCACAGGCGCCTGGAACACGTTTTTCTTAGGTGTTTTCAGTTACATAAGTGATATCACCACAACTGAATCCAGAACGTTCCGCGTGGGCTTAGTTTACACTGTCTTCACCATTGGAATACCCATTGGAATGGCCTTGGGAGGAATACTGCTTGACTGTTTTGGTTATATAGGAATATTTACGATGTCTAGTGCATTTTATCTGATAACGTTAGTCTACGGGTTCTTCCGTTTGAAAAATAATACAAAACCCGATTTCAACGAAACGGACAAGGTAAATTTTAACATTCACTTTGTTAGCATAAAAACTAAAACAATCGTTAAACTTGTATTGTGTCACTTAAGTATAGAACAAAACGACAGACATTTTTTATGGCCCATACCAGAAAAAAGAATCTCGATTAAGCGCTAAGCTTAGTTTAGTAGCGTCAAACGAATGGAGGCTATCAAGTTTTAATCAGGCTTCTAAAAATGTAGATTTATATTTTCCTGTAGAGCAGCCTGAGACGTGTTTAATTTTTGTGTGGTAAGTAATGCCATAAAAAAAATATTACTAATAATATGGTAGTTTTACATTCATTTCAGATTACGGCAGTCACTGTGTCAGCATTAATAACTCTACAAAAAGACACAGTGTCCGTTGTCACAAGGAGACGTCAAGGTGATTTAAGATTGAAAATCATCTTAAATCTTCTGGTGGTTGCTTTTATTTACGGACAAAGTCATGGTATGGTTTTCTTTACAATGTTGATCATTATTTCTTTTCCCCATTTATGACCGAAAGCTAATAAGTGAGGAATAACTATAAACTAGATTTGCAAGAGTACTATAAATAAAATATATAGTTAAATGAAAAATCTATATAAATAAAAACTAATCACTGAAATGTGTGTAAGCGCATTACCTACTTCCGAACGATGGCACCAAACTGGAGAATTCTTTTTTTGTGTTCGTTATTGTCTTTGTGTGAAACAAAAAAAAAACGAGAGTGAAGCCACGGGCAACCGCTAGTACTTACATAAATTCCGATTTGTTTTCTAGTCTTATGGTATGTTTCAACGAGTGCGCCAAAGCTCACACACAAAAACCAACTCTGATTGTTGCCAGTTTTTTTTAGGAAAGGACCTAGTAATTTACCTGTTTGTGCGATATCGTCTAAGCTGGGATGCAGTTAGATACAGCACGTACTCAATATACAGTGTTATTACGCATTCATTCGGTAAGTGGGTACTCAATCGTAAATCATCATCATCATCATCATATCAGCCATAGGACGTCCACGTTGGACATAGGCCTCCCCCATTGACCTCCAGTTGCCTCGGTTGGAAGCGGCTTGCATCCACCGTGAACCCGCGACTTTAACCAGGTCACCAGGTAACCATCTCGTTGGTGTACGTCCTACGCTGCGCTTGCCGATCCGCGGTCTCCACTCGAGAACCTTTTGGCCCCAACAACCATCTGTTCTCCGTGCTATATGGCCTGCCCATCGTTAATGTAAGAGTGAAATATTATTTTAAAAATTTAGGTCTGGCTAGGCTGAACTGATAAATCTATATTTTATAGCTATCCTATCGCTCACGTCGTCTAGCTTGAAATCGAATCAAATCTTTGCCTTAGGGCATAGACCTGACTGTCTCCAAAAGGAATACTGATAACATACCATTAAATAGTTGACGGACTTTTGGAGCAGTTTTTTTAGCAACTCGCTGTGAATGTTCTTCCACCAAAAAGAAAAGTCAGTACTTATTATTCTCATTTGATTATGTCATACGATATGATGTATCATGTAGCAAATTGAGATCTATGGGGAAGGCCTATATGTATATCCAACAGTGGACATTCTATAGCTGATGTGATGATTCTCATGTGGTACGAAAATCAGTAGTAGCAACAAAGGTGTGATATAGCTACCGAAAAATTCGAGAAAATTTACATACTATTGCAATGTTTTCGCTTTTTTTATGTGGTCTGAACATATTGCCGTATTACGTGATCAAAGGCTAATGTAGGTGTTTCCGAAAGACAATATATTTTTTTAAAATGCTTTCATATATTTTCAGCTGCCTTGTTCTCAATCAGCGTATTTAGCAAGTGGTGGGGCTTCGATGATTCTACACTTTGCCTTATCTCGGTTGTCAGCCAGTTTGTCGGCTCTATTTACACTAGTTTCGTCCATACCGACTTCCAAATGTTTTTAGGTAGGTATATAATTTTGATTTTTTTCATTCAATCTGATACTCTACTTTGTGTAAAAAATGCTTAAAAATCTATAGTAAATTACCAAACTGTCAGCTATTTTATTGATAGATACGTCCTGCTTAGAGTTCATAAGTTAATAAAAATATATCTAATGAATAAAATCACGTAGCCTCAGATCAACCATTCACACCCCTCCTAGTGAAATTAAAAAAATATATACATCGTTGAGTTTCTTGGCGGATTCTTCTCAACACAGAGGTTTTTCCGAACGGGTGGCAGATTTTTTTTGATATTCATAAGTGCTCGTTATAGCCTAAATTGAATAAAGATATTTTGACTTTGACTTTGATTATATTCGGGTAAAATCGTAACTAGAATCATTTCCAGTACATTTTTCCAATAATCATTCCCAGTTAGTTTTGGCATGATGTTTAGTTACTACAATTACGAGCAAGTTTATTCATTGCCTACTTAAAAACTTGATAAAGTAAAATTCTGACTCTTTACACGATGGTACTAGCCATTCGTAACAAACTCAGGGTAAAAAATTGTTTCTAAGTGATAGTAAAAAAATGATGCTCGCCAAACTAAATGGTCAATTACTGCTGCAAAACTTTTGTTTTCGATGTTTTGTAAAAAAAGTAAAATAAAGTTTTGTAGGTCCTTTTTTTCACTTATCTCTAGATATGAAAATTTAATAAACACTGGAATTTAGTTACGATGTTACTCGAATCAACGGTCGATAGATAAATAAGTAAATAATGCAAAATTAAATTACATTACAAATCTCGCTCTATTACTATATTATTTTACCTATCCGGTAAAAAACAGACAGATCAATACTCTACGATGATGTTCGAAAATCTGCACCTGTTCCCGATCAACAGACTATGATATCACCCTATTGATATCACCAATGAGTCCTCGGGCTCGATGCTTCACTAAATCCAACGCTACTAATTGATACTTAACGGAACCGTGCCAAAGGTGGTAGCGGTATTCCATACACGAACCCCCGGGTAATCCCAAAACTCCGTTGAAAAAATAAACCGTTCGCTTAAAATACGTTTTATGTTTGCAGTGCCGATTGTGGAAATTCTAAACGCAACTACATTCACATCCCTGCGGTCTATGGCCTCTAAGCTAGTGACTAGTGAAGAATCGGGTATGATTGACGTAATTACAACTATAAGGATGTAATTATACAAATAGGATATATGGATCTCTTCCATATTGGTACAATACATACTATAAGTTATAATAAAACCAATTCGTGCCTTTGTTGAGGTATGCTCCTACGAATTTCAGTCTAGAAACTACAATGTTCCCACTTTCCTCGTGCTGGTAATCAAATGAGACTTTTAGAAAATGATATGATTAGCATGCTAACTTATCTGTGGCAGCAATAATTGTGAAGAAAACCATTGTAGTTCTTTAATAAATATTGCCAACAAAGCAAGATAACAAAAGCGTTGGCGGCTTGCACTTCTCCTTTGACTTACTATTCCAACACACCTAGAGCAAGGACCACGGATTGGTTCAAAATGTGTCAGGTGTACCTTGCTACAAGTATGCGAGTGGCATGGATTAAATCATTCATCATATTCAATCATGCTACTAATGTCATGTTGACATCCCATACTTTTGTCAAGCAAATCATAGTAAAACTGATTATTAAAAGGTTCCAACCTGGGACATTAATTAGTTTGATCGACTGAGTAGCCTATGTAAATAATCACATATCTAACGGCAATGTCGTATCAAAGCACATGCCTAAAATTATATATAATGTTAATCCAAAGCATCAAAATCGAGGCAATATTGTCTTGATTAATATTTCAATATAATGAAACAACTAGTTTTCAAAATCTTATAAATTTCATTTTGACTTGCAGGTAAAATAAACTCTCTATTCAGTCTAGTAGAGATGCTGGCAAGCCTGGTATTTGATCCCATATATACATCCTTGTATGCTGCAACAGTGAAGAACTTTACAGGAGCTGTACACCTATTAAGTGCTGCAATAGCAGTGCCGGCTGTAGGTGTAGTATTGTCAGTATTTCAAATATTTAAATATATTAAATGTAGTCTACCGAGATGTATCAAGTAGGTTGGTAGGTTGATATTAAGAAATCGAATTTACATGAGAACTGAGTCGCTAAGTTATAAATAAAGGTTTTGATTTGACTATTTAGCTGACAGAAAAGGATATGAGATATGACTCTTAAATCTAGCTCCCTTGCTCTTATTATTCGCAAATAGGTCAAAAGTTATTGTCACTGTCACTACTTCTTATCCGGCTCGAAGGATTAATTTGTAGCTCTCAATCTTGACGCTGGTATAGTTGTTCAAACGGACAGAAGCTATTTATTAAAAAAGGACCACTTTGTTAACACCAAACACCGTTGCTATATTATTATCGGTTTAGTACTCAATCAAATACATTTCTTATGCATTGCATAACAGCAAAACTTTAGCTAGTTCTATCACGGTACGCAGCTACATCTATGGATCAATAAAGTAAAATTGGTTTAAACACAATGTTTTATCGGCCTATCCAACGACTCGCCAATACCATGATATGGATAGAAAAGTAAAAACATTCCTATGGATTAATTCACTACTATTGAACTTTTGTATTTTGTATTTTGTAGGTGGTTCTTCGTTCGGCACAGACAGGACTTGAAGCGGAACCAGCAACAGCTGCATGAACACCGACTAGTTTGTTTATCATCTGAAAAAAGCGAAATCTGACCCAAAATAACCTAACACTAATGTGGTCAACGCATGTTTTATTTTTGGTACATTACAGATATCCTAACTCGTGATTTCAATTTTCAGTACATCCAAGTATACTGACCATATAATAATGTTATAGGTCTTTAGAATTCAAGATACTAGGTACAGTCTTTCCCTCCTAATACAGATTTCCTTTTTTTACAATATCCTAAAAAACCATACATGGTTTTAACTGCCGCTACATTGACTCAAAATTCGATATATATATAAAACATGCCAATATTTTTATTATTTACTAGCGGACCCGGCAGACGTTGTTCTGCCCGGAAAAGTAGCACTACATTAAAATATGATAACATACCAACAGTAGCGCCACCTACTCGGTCCGATTGTGTTTTCAAACCATCCAGGAACCTATTGAAATATACACACAAAATGTTATTTCAATTGGTCCAGCCGTTGGAAAATTAATGTGACAAACACATGTATAGAAGAATTATATACGAGTATATTTAAAAGATAAACATAGCTCGGACAGGACAGGTCATCGAAAAACAATCGCAACGCGGTAATATAACAAGATTAATAGTCATATTATGTAAACTATTATTTTATTATATTTTTCAATTAAATTTGTAACGGTAACGCAAAGTTTATCATAATTATGTTTGTGAACGTTTTTCCATTAACATAACCATTAACATTAACCGTTTCTAATTTTTACAGTATTTAATATAATAATAATATTATAAATTCATTTATTTCAGGCAACTTGGCCCATACAATAAATACCTTACAGACTAACATACATACTTATAATCAAAAATATTTAAAACTAATTTGGTGACAAAACGGCGTGACCCCGTTGAGTCACCGTCCGTATTTAAAATATTTAGAGATTAAGTAAATAATTTTACTAATTTCAACTGTCGTAAAACTGTTTCAAGAATACTAATTTGACAAAACTATGACAAGCTAAGCTACTAAAAAAGGTCACATGTTAAATTACAAGAACATCCCCATTAGATAATCATAATTTTAGGTATTACGACTCTATTGAAACTTGCTCTATTTCCACATCTGTTTTTACGATGACCTGTAAGAACTATGTTTTTAAATAAACATTACTTACATACTACCATTTATCAATGTAGATCTAGACATAAGTTCAATAAACAAACAGAGTAAACAAACATACAGTATGTTTTCTTTTACCACCTTAGTCCCGATTTTTTCTAAGTAGTTTTTTTTTCCACCTACTTATCCTCAAACGGATCGTCAAGCCAAGGAGCCAATCCGTTATTAATCAAGTTAGTCGATCGTGGCATATCAGTAATTTGTATTTTTTCCCAGCTTTTCACAAATTTACCTTAACGACGTTCTACCTTTCGAAACATGACAATTACCAGTGCGTCTTTTGCTCTAGATAATAGAGAAAAAATAAAAAACAACAGCGCACAGACACAATATGAAATGTTTACTTTTAAGTTTGAACCTAATCTTGATTGTGTGAGTTTGCAGTAAGTACCAAATAAACGTTTTATCTATCTACTCGTACCTATCTATCAATTCATTATCGCTACTCTTTCTAGCTTCGCATTGAAGTCCCCCATAACAACATTGAAGTGAGTTTATGACTTTTATGAGTATGTATGGCCCTACTAATGTCTTCATACATAGACTCTACTTCATCATCTGGATGTGACGAAGTCGGTGCATATATACCTGAACGACCTTCAGCGAATACCTTTTAGATACTCTTAGTGTTAGGTATGCGATCCTGCTCGACACACTTTCGATGGTAATAATGTTGTTAACAAGGGACTTGTGGACGAGAAATCCGACATCACCTTGGGACTGTTGGTCGCCCTCCCGGTAGAAGAGCAAGCAACCAGACTTCAGGGTTATCGTGTCTTGTCCACGGACTTCAGATAACCCTTAAAATATCCCACCGCAACCTGCTCATTTCTTCCTCCAGCTCTACAGTCTTTTCGTTTGCCCACAAAGTGCGCACGTTGTGTGTTGTCAGGGCCAACCGTGGTTGGCTGTGGTAGCCGGGTGTCTGCCGGGGATTCTGAGCACCCTCCGTCGCGCCGTTACCGAGACTAGTCGGGACTAGCGGGGCTGCCGTGGACTAAGGGGCAGGGTAAAAGCATGCATTCATTTGAGGTTTATGAGGAGGTTGCCAATACTCGCCATGCTTGGCAAGCGGGTTGGCGAGCGCAGTATAGGATGTAAAAGTAGTCAAGCAGACGCTGCTGTCCATCTTCTGGTATTTTCGCTCAGCCGGTTTCGACGGCGCCCAAGGGAAGAGAGGGGGAGGCAACAACATTCTTACGCCAGCGCCCCACGGCAAAATCAAATACTTAGGCTTAAATCAAATACACACTGTATAAAGGAAAACATACGAAGTGATATCGTTCGTCAATATTAATTAACTTTTTAAATAGATAATGACATTCAATCGAACGCAGAAGTAGAGGTTTGCTCATAAATATTTAGTATTAATAATACTCCAAGTAAGACAAATGAAAATAAATAAGGAAAAAGTTGGAAAAAACCTTTCCGTGAGAAATCATTAGTCAAAACCAAAAATCGGAGTGTTTTAGATACATTAAAGTACATATCAACCAAAATATCTGTAGAGCCTGTACTATTTGTATCACCGTAGCAATATTTTGTAAACTTGCAAAGCAAAATTTACATTTGGAAAAAGCGTATCTTGCGAAATTGCAATAAGTACGATGAAGAAATAATTATTCGGACCAATCATTCATCTAAGTTCGGACCGTTGATTGAAAGGAATGGTTACTTTGTTTCAATATGAACGGGAAGTGATCAAAGTTGTTTTAAACATAGACACATGGATGAGCGTAATTTAAATGGCCGTATTAGTAACCATTTTATTGATATTTAAGGGTGCTTGAAGAATTGCAAAACTGAAGTGGCAGTGGGCGGGGCACATTAGGGTAGGACTGATGGCCGATGGGGTCAGACAGAAGGTCCAACAAGATGGAGTGACGACCTGGTTAACATGCGGAAAGCACAAGATCGGTCTGAGTGGAGAGCCTTGGGGGAGGCCTATGTCCAGCAGTGGACGTCTTTCGGCTGACATGATGATGATGATGAAGGGTGCTTGGAGTGACAGAACAGGCAACAAAAAAATCTACACATTGCTTAAAATTATAGGCGATTTTTTTACTTGCATAAGCAACTTTGCTAGCGTGAACTTAGATACCTCGCGATACTCGCGATTTTACCCGCGCAAAGTATATTTTTTAGACTGAAATGTGTTCAAAAAAAAATTTTACTGTGCATAATAAAATTACAAAGGAAAACAGAAAACAAAAAAAATATATATAAATTAACATTTTGCAACGTCATGATTTTATAACTACCTAGGATTTAGATCGATTTCCATTCAACCAAACCATTGATAAGCAAATCTGTCATCTTTATGTATTTTGTCAGCGGCACAAATTTGGCCCACTCTACATACAAAATTACCTATAACTGCATACATTTGCGGGCCATTTTTTGCCGCTCAGTATATTATCAAATACATGGGATGTTTAAATTGAGCACAACTTCATTTACCGAATATGACAGAAAGAGACCAGAATATACTTAGGTGTCATAGTCTGTTATTTATTGATAGGGTAGATTTCAATAATTTAGACATTTTAAAGCCGGTAGTTATAACTAGTTTGAAAGTTTTCCGTCGGATTCGATTTGTAGCATTCGAAGATGGCGGATGTAGACAATATCTAATTTTGCTATTTCTGTTTCTTTGGCTAGTTGAAGTATAATTTTGATAGTGTTTCATGCGGCGATTAACCTTAACAGTGAACAGTGATCCCAAAATCCTATATTGCTCTCGTGTCCAACATTTTTTAATGCGCAAGTGGTCTCCACGTGGTTTCTGGAATTTTACTATCAAGTTGCAAAAACTTCAATCACCGTACAACGTGCCTCTTAAAGAGAGTTTAACTTGACACTGGCGAAATTGTCCCATTAATTAGGATAGAAAAGCCATATTTTAAAAGAGAAGAAGAGAAGAAGAGGTTTTCCGTCACAGCGGAAACCCGTAACTTTCTTTGTCACAGCGGATATTTTTCCATTCGGTCGCTTTGTATGGATTGACTTAACAGTCAGATACAAAAACATTTGATTACATTGAACAAAACGCGAGTTGAATTGATGCATTTTGAATAAAGATAGACAATTTACAACTACCTACGCTCAATGTACAGTCACCAGCACCAATATCTGACACAACAAGCGTGCATAAATATCTGATACGACTTTATTTCTAGTGCCGGAAGGACGTGTCAGATATTTTTGCACGCTCCGCTGTGGCAGATATTAATGCTGGTGACTGTACATCAAGAATATCATCTGTATCTATCCATGTCATATTAACTCAAAGTTACTATACAAATTAAAGTAAGAACCCAATTCAATCCGAGTGTATAATTGGAAAAATATCATGAACAAAAGTTATTAACTATTAAAGTAATACATCTTTTCAAACATTAACATCAATGGTTAAACGGTTAATCACTAGGCTTATTCTCCATCCGTCCCATTTCACATAACAAAAGCAATTATGAATCTTCTAGTAAAGATAACATCTTACCTAGGACATATTTAAGCTACCGCATCAAAATAATATACGATGTTTAATTAACTTCATTTACATCAAATATCTCATTAAGTGCAGTTCTAATTGCCACAGAACTGGAAGCTTTACTAATTCTTTGAGTAAACAATATTGTTTGACTAGCGTCATAAAAATAATGATAACATCTCATTTACAGCGTGAGCCGTTTACTGTCACGTAAATAATGGACGACTATGCGATGAGACTAAATAACAACCTTTGAGTGTGTTTGTAATCATTTATTGTGCACTCACCGGTAGACAGTTATGACTCGGACAAAGAACGCATCGATACAAATGAAACAAGTATTAATTTATTGTACGAAGTGGATTAAAGAGTGCATCACCTATAAATAACATATCACATTGGAAATGAAGTACGATTTCAACATTTCAAAGTGCGCTTATTATTTACAAATGCGATAGTTCTGTTGTGGGGTGTTAAACGAAAGATTGGAGCACTCTGTATATAAAAACAAAGTGTAACTTATCAAAGTGATTAACTACAGCCTAAACTTTCTAAACGTTAGTATGGGTAATGCGTTTGGAGACGCACCATTTACCTGACCAGTGAAAATGAGTGAAAAAAATCCTCGTGTAGAAGAAAAACCTCTGAATGATAGACAATTTGAATATAAATCTAAATCGTTTTATGAGAAACTATGTTACATCAAAAGTCACATTACAGTAGAACCGATATTTGCAGGACTAGTTATAGGTTCCATGCTTTCTAGAATAGCAACACAAAATCTGAATTTAGACAAAGCGTGTCGCGTGAAAAAGAACTTTGGTGATATAATTTGTGACTCACTGATTGACAGGGATGGTAACTATACCTCCAATGAAGCTGAAATACAGAAAGTTATATCCGAAATTGAGACATGGCGGAGTGTTATTCAAACTGCTATTCCTACCGTGCTTGTCATGTTTATGGGTGCGTGGAGCGACAGAACGGGAAACAGGAAAATTTGTATTTTAATGCCAGTCTTAGGAGAATTTTCAGTTTGCGTCAGCAATATTTTGAGTACGTATTTCTTCTACGAAATTCCTATTGAGGCCACAATGTTACTGGAAACTTTGCTTCCGGCTATCACAGGTGGTTGGGTAATGATGTTCTTGGGCGTATTCAGTTATATTAGTGATATAACTACGACGGAATCAAGAACATTTAGAGTTGGTATGGCCAACCTATGCATGACGGCTGGCATACCTATTGGAACCGCTTTGAGTGGAATTTTGTTGAAGGTGGGAGGTTACTATGGTGTTTTTTCCATTTCGGGAATAATTTATTTTATAACATTTATCTATGGCCTCATGACTTTAAAGAGTTGCACGAAACCTGGTCACGATACAAATGAAAAGGTAATATTGAAACTCACTTGACTTAAGATTTTATTTTTATCCAAAAGGATCTAACACAAGAGTACTATTATTTATTCTGTGACAAGAGTTTAATAATATTTTTTTAATAATTTCAGAAAGACCCTTTAACTGCAAAGGAATTGGTAACGATGCAGAAAGAGACGATAGAGGTTGTTACGAAAAAACGAGAAGGCAACTACAGAATAAAAATATTTTGACACTACTTGTAGTAGCACTGGCATATGGCCCTAATCACGGTAAATATAACTTTTTTATGGTTAGTCTATAGTTGTATTTAGGAATTTCGAGTTTATCGAATTTAGTCTGGGTAATTATTTAGTCTAGCCTGCAAATTACTCTGGATAAACATACATAATGGTCAAGCCGATTGGATTGTTGACGCAAGGTCGTCTTTTGTACTCGTAGAACATCATGGTAGAGTTCGTTTAAAACCACTCCAGTATAATTATACTAAAATTATTTCCAGTTGTAAGTTTAATTTTATGTTGATTTCAGGTGAAGCGAAGGTGCTATATTTATTTTTGAGATACAGACTAAATTGGGATGCTCTCAAATACAGCATTTATTCTACGGAAAGTATTATTATACATTCGCTAGGTAACTTTTTTTTTATACAAAAACATTATTATTTAAACCAACATTATCGAAATATACATACAGGGTGAAATATTGAACGTGATACATAATACAAGTCAGTATAATGTGTTACCTTATGTGCTAAAATTAGTCTGACAAAAATTGCGGTTGCTATACATTGAGTGCCTGATTTACTTTCAACAATGTATGAAAGTAACAATTGAGTTTGTTGAAACACTAATTTTGTATGACGTTCAAAATTTAACCTCGTATATTATAACATCAACGTCTAACGTCTTGAGCTCGCATAACAGCAATTAAATAGTGACTCTTCCGTAACTTTGTAACGGGTCTGGTTTTACCTTGTTAGGGTTCCATAGCCAAAGGGTGCCAACGGAACCCTATTACTGAGACTTCTCTGTCTGTCTGTCCGTCCGTCAGTCACAGGGCTCTATCTCTTGAACCGTAATAGTTAGACACTTGAATTTTTTACAGATTATGTATAACTGTGGGCGCTATAACAAAAAATACTAAAAACAGAACAAAATAAATATTTAAGGGGGGCTCCCATCCAACAAACGTCATTTTTTGCCGTTTTTTTTTATTTAAAATAGGTATTCTTAGAATATTTAAGTTGTATAATCACTTCAAATAAATATTTAAGGGGGCTCCCATACAACAAACTTGATTTTTTCCCCGTTTTTTTGCTAATGTCTAAAATTGTATAGATAATGCTACGGAACCCTTCGTACGGAGTCCGACTCCCACTTGGCCGGTTTTTTTGTTTGTCGTTTGCTTAGCCCCTTGAAAACTAGTTTTTTTAACGTTAGCTATTGTTAATTTATTTCAGGTGCTTTGTTTACTATCAGTGTGTTCAGTAAGCGGTTGGGCTGGGACGACTCAGTTTTGTGCCTTATTTCCATAGTCAGTAAACTAATTGGCTCTATTTACATAATATTTGTTAGAACCGATTTTCATATGTACATGGGTAAGTTAAAAAATTAAATAAGTGTCATAATACTTCAAATATGTTGTTATATTACCCAAACTGATTCAATGATGTAGATTTCATCCTTCCATGCCTTGTACATGGTTTTAATATTAGTATGTAAATGCTAAAATCATTAAATAAGTTCGTTTAATCTATAACTTAGCTTGGCTAAGCGCTTCCCGAAAGTCACATTTTCATAACACCGGTGCAAAGTACTATGAAAATGCAGTATTCGATTATCTCTCTTGAGCTGTCTCTTATAACTCTGTTACAATGTCAAAATAGATTTAAAAAAATCCGTTTTGACTTATAAATTATATTATTATGAGAAATAGTCGAACACCGTATTCTGACCTTACCTGACTGTAAAACAATAAACACAAACGTGTTTTATTTCAAACTGTCAAATTAAATTAAATAAGTAACTTACGCGAAAGATTTTTTCATTATAAAAATAAACTGGAATAAACAAAAATTATATTCTTTCAGTTCCGATAGTGGAGATATTAAATGCGACTACGTTTACTTCGTTGAGATCTATGGCTTCAAAACTGGTGCCAAGCGCGGAAATGGGTAGGTACCTATTTTTAACTTTCATTATTTATTTACAGTTAAGCTCAACTTCTTAGTAGTTAATTTGTTGTTAGCAAAAATAGTGATCGAATCGTGCGCGCGCGCGCGTGCGTGCGTGCGTGCGTGCGTGTGTGTGTGTGTGTGTGTGTGTGTGTGTGTGTGTGTGTGTGTGTGTGTGTGTGTGTGTGTGTGTGTGTGTGTGACTATGTCACAGCACAATTCTGAGTGCCAGAACACAATTTCGGCCTACACGGCGGGAAAATTACACCGCTGAGGTTGATTATCAGGGGTCGGACAAAAAGTGCGGATGACGTAAAAATGACGTAATCTTGCACACAAGATGATGTTTTTATTTAAACTTCCGTGTGACATGTAGTAACAAAGTAGCATTAATGAAGTAACAAAATAATCGTAAATAAATCAATGGAATTCAGTGAATAAAATAAATTTCATATCGTTTAATAAAGAGGTTGATAAATGATAAGTGATAATTGTTTGTGAAAATCAAAAATACTATTTGAAATCATCCTATAAGTGGTTTGACGTCATCGGCACTTTTTGTCCGACCCCTGATGATTATATTATATTCTATTTCTAATTTCCAGGTAAAATGAACTCGCTGTTCAGTTTAGTTGAAACGCTAGCGGCACTGCTTTTCGACCCGACCTACACGTCTTTGTACGCGTTCACTATGCAATCGTTCACAGGCGCTGTGTTTCTATACAGCGGCATCACTACCTTACCCGCTATTTGGATATTGATGTAAGTTATTATAACGCTAAGGTAAAGGCCGACCAGGAGTATAAAAAACCTGACGCAAGGGCAGCACTTCTACGTTTTATATTGCAACATTCTTTACACTTACTATACGATACCTACAAGCCATATTGACAACGGTGTCGGTGATGTTATTTAAAGGAATATTTATTAATCCCTCTGACTTTTTCTATGACAAATACTTTTATTTTCCTTCCAAGGCTATGGATAATCTTTGGCATTTTAACGCACAAAACACAAAATAACACAATAAAATACCACGCGCAAACAACGTTAAACTTTGACAGCAATAGACAGACGACATTATAATGTAATGTTACCAGTGCAAGAAATTAGTTTCATTGGTTTTCCGCAATATGGCGCGGTTTTTTTATAATTCTGGTCAGCCTTTATAGTTGAATCATTTGTTTCCTGACTACGTTCTTACAGTAAGGGCCTACGCTAGCTGACGCAGTTTGCACGAAGCGGGTGGAAAAAAGTATGAGCAGCGCTAACTGTACGCGTCGCGTGCGACTGATTTACCTGTACCCGCAG
This sequence comes from Choristoneura fumiferana, assembly GCF_025370935.1. Classification (NCBI taxonomy): domain Eukaryota; kingdom Metazoa; phylum Arthropoda; class Insecta; order Lepidoptera; family Tortricidae; genus Choristoneura; species Choristoneura fumiferana. The sequence goes on along the minus strand of NC_133483.1, from coordinate 7,945,848 downwards.
GCGCCCGCGTCAGCTAGCGTAGGCCCTAAAAGCAAAGTTGCACCAAGTAATTCCACATGTTTATTTAATTTTGATACTAGTTACTGTCATGATGAAGTTCCTTGTCAGACGATGCGATGTGATAGAAAAGAAAGAAAATATTTTGTTCGTGACAAAAATGGGAAGAATGAATAAAAATAAAAATAAAATACGTAAATAAAAAAAATACAATAATATATTATTGTATAAAGTTTTATTTTTATTTTTATTCATTCTTCCCATTTTTGCCACGAATAAATGTTTATTGTAGCCATAGCGTATTATAGCGATTCAGTATGTGGGGAGAGGCTACAATAAAGATCTATCTCTCCAAGCAGAGTTATGTCTTGGGACCGCAGTCCGACAGAAAAGCGTCGGAAGTTGTATTTATGTGTCCGAGCTGAGAAACTTCGATACCTAAATACTTTGCACTAAAGCTTAATTTTTTTCAATTCTATTTAGTACCTATATTTTTTTTATTTCAGCTGGTTCTTTAGGCAACATCGTCGTGACGTCAAACAAAATCAAGCTGAAGCGAGAATAGAAAAACTTGATGTCATCTACGAATCGACTGTAGAAAAAACTGTCTAAATAAATTATATTTGCTTCGGTTGTACTTCACTTATTTAGCATAACTTTTAAATGACGCCAAATTAACTGCTCTAAACGGTGCGAATAAAAATCACGCACATCAATTTATAAACCGCCCGGTAAAATTCAAATTTACATGAAAAAGCCGTCAGCGAATTATTTTTGAATAACATACCAATTTTAACAAATTGGATAGACGTCTCGTTGCGCACCCAAAGGGATAGCCAAAAATATTATTTCTCGAAATTCAGCGTTAAATTTTAGATTTAATAAGATTGTGTGTATTTTACCACGTGAAATACAATTAGCACCATTATATATACCATCGTCTAATTGATTTTATAATTCATATTTACATTACAACAAGGAAACTGATCGTAATGCGATCGATAATCACCTCGATGTCATTATAATGTTTAGATTGGAGCAAAATAACAAAAGACAAAGGCATTTTTCTACAGTCTTAAGATTGCCAACGATTTCACCAACATTTTTTATTCAATGAATCAGACAGTGATCATTGTAAGTCAGTGCTTCTTATGTGATTTGACAAGAACGACACGATTATATGATTTTTTAAACTTAAATATTGCCATTTCTGGCTTGGTTTTTCGGCATGTTTTGCGATATTTTTTGTAGTCGTTACCACAGTATTTAACGGTAAGTCTTTTTTATATTGATTCAAGGTGTGATATTTAAGTTCATCTTCAGATTGTAGGTATATGTACCTACCTATATCTATTTCCATAGACATTTCACAAAGTAAACACATCTTTACAGGGTTTTAGAAACAAACAAAAATTAACTCGCGTTACAAGTTTGTTTCAGGACAAAGTAAAGTCTCCGAGACCAATATACCTGTATATACCGAATTTCGTCTAAACCGGTTCAGCAGTTTAGACGTTAAAAGGTGACTAACAAACAGGCTTTCAAACTTTCGCATGTAGGTATTAGTGGAATGTGTGATTATTTTCCAGAAATAAATCTTTAAAGTTAGTTAGTTAGAATTAACTCTCCAAAATTTCCATCTCTGGTCGTGTTTACCCGCATATATATCTTCAAATAAAGTTCAAAGTATCTTTGGCTATTACAGCAGGTAGCTTACTTCACTGACGTACAAAACCTGTTCTGAAACCATCATTATGAGTCTCACATAACACACGACACACAACACAGTCGCCTGCCAAACGGCCGGTGCTATAAGTGAAAATTTATAAACATTGCATCGATTTCTTGTTATCTATCGGTGTCATTGATATTGATTTACTTGTTGGAAGCGTTACTCTTGAGCTGGATAATTGAAGAGGTATGTAAGTATTTTATTATGTTTAAATTCTATAGAAATTTTACTGTGAAAGTGTAGGTTGCGACAAAAAATGGGTGAGCCGCTATGAAACAGTGCGCTATTCACATCGACAATCACTAATAACAACATGTTTGTAAACAGTCAAAAGCAATCATCGCACCATGACAAGGTAGTCAAAAGTTATGAATTGGACCGGGTTCCCTAGAGACTTTCCAAATATCGTTATATGTACCATCAGCCAAATAAGTGGTCTATAAATTTTTAAACAAGTTGCTATCAAATGAATATGTCGCTAAAGTCAAACTTTCAAGTTTCAACAGACACGGACACGTCTATTGGCATTATGTTTTATGACATGCAAACGATTATCAACTTTAGGGTGGTAGACCACATTTTGGCTGATGGTACATAGAATGGGCTAGTATTTTATTGCTATCGAGTTTAGTAACTGTTGTATCAACTCTATCGTCAGTCTGGTCTCTCAGTAATCTGGTCATCAGGTAAGAATGTACCACCTTGGTGAGTCGGTGAGTGGCCCGTCAGGCAGTTCGCGCTCTTTTCGGTAGATAAACTTTAATTAGCAATCAGAGGTTAACAATAGTCTGTTAAAATCATCTTCAAATATCGCCTGTGATAGTAGCGCTTCTTTAAGGGGCTACCCGAGGTTTTCGTCGATTTTTGACAAGTTTTGAATCGTAACTCCTACTTTTGCACTACAGATAGAATTATAAGTCAAACGGCAACCGGTTTTTCAATCTTTTATCTCCATTTTTGTGTACCGGATTTAGAAAAAAATGAATACTTCATTTTGTATGTTTCTTTTTAAACATTGTCTAAAAAAACACTTATTTCGTATCTCTATTGACGTAAAAGATCTAACATTATACGAAATCTACATATTTGGGTTCGTCTTGACGTCTCTAAAACGTGTCTAAGGTTTTCATTTGAAACTAATTAACACAAAAGTTATGACCAGAAAACCAGTTTTTTGGCCTAAAATTGTTCAACTTTGATGCCAATTATCTCGAAAACAATGAACTTTGAAGTAAATAATATGGGATATTGCTTACAGCCGTTGTTGTTAATATAATAGGCTACAAAAAACATTAAAAAACAAAGGAATTCAGATCGAAGGTCATTGGGGCATGGGATCCCCTTAATCATAATAATTGTAAACACATTTGCATAAACAACTAGTTTCGATAATATTTTTGGTGGCCTATATCAGTTTTTATTATCTTCGTTTTCAGCTTGATAAAAATTTACTGAAAAGAGCAAAGAGCATACGAACAAATTCGGAACTTCGGATATTCAGAACGGAAATTCGAAACAAACTCTTTCTATGTTGGTTGCACAATGGAGTTTACTGCGTTTGAAATAAAACTTGGATTACGCGAATAGATAAAGTAATTGTTAAATTTGCGAACATTTTTTTTTTATTTGATGTCTGTGTTTTTTTTAATATCTGTTACAGGATGTTGACAGTGATCAACTTTAAGCTTTACCTTTAGTAATCATGATCGAAATATTGGGAGCTCGTTAAAGATAACTACGGCCTATATACTGTAACAAATATAATTAACATTTCCTTGCTCTTTATTTCCATTAGGTTTTAAAGGAAAGTGTCAGTACTGTCAGTCATCATAACGTCATGATGAAAAAAATGTAGCTTTATCTCTACCACCTCAATGATTACGCTAAGCTGGTGTATGTATGTTAAATTTAATGGTTGTAGATAATCTAAATTGCGCGTGATACTGATTCATCAATCAAGGTGTTAAAAAATTAAACTTTTTTAATGTTTCAAGACATCAAAAATTAGTCCTAATGTAAGCAAATGAATTCTAATAACAACAAGATTTAGATTCACCGTAATAGCAGCAAGTAGGTATGAACTAGGTACAAAATTTGGCCGTCTGAACTTAACACGGAAATAGCTTTGCATAAATTACTAGGAAATGATGTTTCACTATTCCAGTCGAAGAAAGTCGCTAACAAGTAGGTACATCTCAAAAAATCATAGTAGGGGAGACGATTAGAAAAAAATGTATTCGCCAAATATATCAAGCTATACTGACTGTATTATTAAGACTTTAATGTAATACCGACACGAGTGCTAAAGTAGCTGGTTCTACTACAGGATTAAATAAATCGTATTCTTAATGTGCACTATTTTGTATTTGACTGTATAAAACCACAATTTCAGACTATTTGTTACGACGTTGCAAAAATTCTGAGTCATACTTTAAAATGTTAACAAGATTCGTATGTGGTTAACTAAAAATAGCCTACATACTTCCTTTGCATAGTTGATGAATGTCATACGAGACTACGAAATTGCAACCATACTAACTACAGTCTTGGTAAATATATATACCTATTTATTTTTCTTCAATTTTGCTTGAACCTAAAATGTAATTACTTACTTCTCATTTTAACACAGTACAGCATCCCCGTCATATCGGCCTATAAAGGTGTTGAATAAAAAAAACAAAAGTCGAAACGTTTTTTCTGCAAGTAGGCCACAAAGTGCTCTTTTACAGGTCACTTTTTTTAAACTACCATCGCTTTCGGACAGACCATCCTTGCCAAGAAGAATGCGCTGCAAGGAACTTGGCAGAAACTCATTCTTTTAAAACAAAATAAAATAAATAATTACAACACCAACACGAACAGATGGCCGTTCGGGCCGAAAGGTTCTCGAGTGGAGACCGCGGATCGGCAAGCGCAGCGTAGGACGTCCACCAACGAGATAGACGGATGACCTGGTAAAAGTCGCGGGTTCACGGTGGATGCAAGCCGCTTCCAACCTAGGCAATTGGAGGTCTATGGGGGAGGCCTATGTCTAACAGTGAAAGTCCTATGGCTGATATAATGATGATGAATTACAAACAGAATAAATAAATTACAAAATAAAATTAAAGAAATATTTACAAAAAATAATATAGGGATGTATGGGGTCTTTTAGTTAAGAAACTAAAACTAAATATCTTAACTATTATTTACGTCCAATGGAAGTGTAGAATGCTTCCAGAGTAAAAAAATGAAAAATATATATATATTAGATATTCGACCTATTCTTTTAAAGAGACTATACTAGAGCTAATAATAAAGTCCAGGTTCCAAGTGTCTTGAATATTCCTCAATTATTGAAACCAAAAAAAAAAGATAAATAATTTACTTGTGATTTGTAATGTACAATCACCAATTTTAACGGGAGACACAAAAAATTAAAAACCACGATACCGCGATAAACTTAGACCTGTATACTTCAATGGAGCATTGAGAATAAACTTTTGTTCAACATCGGAAAGTGTTCGGTAATGACTTTTATTCGCGCTCATAGTTCCTTTTCTGCAAATTACCAGCTGGGAATGGAACCTATTACTCGCGTCGACACTGTTAAAGACTTAGACTTATTTTCAACACACGTCTCAATTTTCATGTCCACATGAGGACCTTAGCTTCTGACTGCTTCCGGAGGTTGGGATTTGTTATTCGCAACGCCCGTGACTTCACCAATCCCCGGGCTATTAAGCTTGTTTATACTGCTCTAGTCAGGAGCAAACTAGAGGCAGCGTCCATCGTGTGGAATCCTCACGAAGTCACGTACTCCTTGCTTCTTGAGAGGGTCCAAAAGGCGTTTTTGAGATTTTTGTACAAAAAAAATTAAAGAAAGAAAGAAAGAAAGAAGACATTTATTCACTTACACAGAAGACACACATTTACAGCAAAATTAACACAAATAAATAAAAAAATAAATAATTAAAATACATAAATAAATAAAAAAATTACAGGTTTTACCCTTTCTGTTACCCTACAAAGTTCCTTCTTGGCACCTTAGGTCTTAGTTCTCTGGAGGTGAGACGTAATTACGGGCTCATGACCAGCGTGTGTCGAATATTGCGTGGAGATTCTGACTGCCCCGAGTTGGTAACGCAACTAGTGCGCCTGCTCGCGCCCCCAGTGTCCCAATCGCGGTTCAATTTTCGCCCTCGCAACCGTGACCTGCTGGCAGTTCCCAAAGCTCGCACAGTGTCACACAAGAACTCACCTCTTATTCGAGCTTTATTCAATCTTAATACGCTTCTCGCATCGGCGCCGGATTGTGATATCTTTGCTAATAGCTGGAAAACTTTATGTAGCGAGTGTTTGAGGTTCTGTGAGGCGAAGAATGACCGTCCGTCTTCACTAAATTGTTTGTAAATGTTATTTCTGTTATCTTTTGTGCCATGTGTCATGTGTTGTGCTTGTTAATATTTTATGAATTTCACAGTGCTTTGGCTTGTCTGTAATGCTGTGTAATTATTTCATTAAATAAATAAATAATAATCAATCTCTATTCCAATACACCTATTTGTCCATTTACTAGTAAGAACTTGAACCTTTTATGATCACTTGTAAGACTTTTTTTTTCTATTTTAGCGCTGAAAATTTTTGTGATTCCAATGGCTAATGAAGACTATCTTTCAAAATTACATGAATTCATACATTCTTAGATGAGCTCTGGTAATAAATTATTTTCGACAATATTGCAATGGTTAAGTTAAAGTACCCACAAAACTACTATTTAGGTACATGTGTTGATTTAGTGTTAAAGCACAAAACTGACAACACAACACCACTAAAATAAACTTTATTTTTGGAAAATCCGTACTGGGTTTTTTCGCTGACAAGAGGCTTGGATTGACGTAGGTACCTTCAAAAATCCATAACTTTTTGGCAGCTAGTCTTTTTTCTGTATAATGTTTTTATCTCATAGGTTTACCTAATGTTAAACATCCTATTTTTTTTATTTATTGAATTTTATGCTGGGCCTAGAAAAATAAAAAATATAGCTTGACGATATGTATATTCTATATTTATTTAGGCAATTATATAGAGAGTGCATAACAGTGATAAATTATACATCGGTAAATGGGATCGATAAATGCGGTAAATGGCATTGCATTTGAAGTAGAAACGTGTACAAGAAATTATACTTAGGTATACACTGAAAAAACAGCTTACCTTCTAATATAGAGTAAACTAAAAATTTAAAAATTGTTTAGGAGTGCGTGCGACTAAAACCATTTAATTGACAAATAACCCACTTCTTAAAATTAAGCCAGTTTAGAGAGCTAGAATATCAATGTGAAATAAATCTTATTCATATTTGATCAAGATTGTAATGTTATTTTGATGGTCTAATATTAGGCTAGATAATTAACAATACAATACAAATATTCTTTATTGCACACCATAAAAAAACTTATACTTAATATAAACACTTAGATTCTGGGTATAGACAATTAACGTGACGAAACCAAGCGGCGCTGAATATTAGGTCCAGTACCACTACCATGAGTTTAGTGACCGTACTCAATAGCGACGGCGTAAATTATTTGTAGAGGCGCTGTACAATTCTCCATACAAATAATTTACGCCGTCGCTATCGAGTACGGTCACCGTAAACTCATGGTAGGTAGTGGTACAGTTGGCTTTATGGTCGACGGTCCGTGTTAATATTTTGCTTTACCATGATGAACTTTCAAGCTATAACATTCTTCTATTCACACTATTCCCAGCGTTAGTGGTCGCCTTGTGATTCTAATGCCTAATACCCGACTGTACGAGATAGGAAATTGCCCAAGTGTACCGTCAAGTAGGTAATCGATCTACATTGTGGATTCCAACACTGCATTCATACAGCGAGTTGAGCTATAGTGATTCACTTGTATATCAATCTATAATATTGTGTCGTAATAATAAATAAAGTACAATACGCTTGAGAATTTAAAGATTTTGGTGTACTTAATAATTAAAGAAACGTAAAGTGATTTGTTTAAGGTATGTTTTTACTGAAACTTTCTAAATCTGTGA
>NC_133483.1:7899013-7937971 GCF_025370935.1 Choristoneura fumiferana | reverse complement strand
GAATTCAGTGAATTAAATTAAATTTTCAATATCGTTTAAGAAAGAGGTTGATAAATGATAAGTGATAATTTTTGTGAAAATCAAAAATACTATTTGAAATCATCCTATAAGTGGTTTGACGTCATCGGCACTTTTTGTCCGACCCCTGATGATTATATTATATTCTATTTCTAATTTCCAGGTAAAATGAACTCGCTGTTCAGTTTAGTTGAAACGCTAGCGGCACTGCTTTTCGACCCGACCTACACGTCTTTGTACGCGTTCACTATGCAATCGTTCACAGGCGCTGTGTTTCTATACAGCGGCATCACTACCTTACCCGCTATTTGGATATTGATGTAAGTTATTATAACGCTAAGGTAAAGGCCGACCAGGAGTATAAAAACCTGACGCAAAGGCAGCACTTCTACGTTTTATATTGCAACATTCTTTACACTTACTATACGATACCTACACTACAAGCCATATTGACAACGGTGTCGGTGATGTTATTTAAAGGAATATTTATTAATCCCTCTGACTTTTTCTATGACAAATACTTTTATTTTCCTTCCAAGGCTATGGATAATCTTTGGCATTTTAACGCACAAAAACACAAAATAACACTTTCAAATACCACGCGCAAACAACGTTAAACTTTGACAGCAATAGACAGACAGACGACATTATAATGTAGAGTTACCAGTGCAAGAAATTAGTTTCATTGGTTTTCCGCAATATGGCGCGGTTTTTTATAATTCTGGTCAGCCTTTATAGTTGAATCATTTGTTTCCTGACTACGTTCTTACAGTAAGGGCCTACGCTAGCTGACGCAGTTTGCACGAAGCGGGTGGAAAAAAGTATGAGCAGCGCTAACTGTACGCGTCGCGTGCGACTGATTTACCTGTACCCGCAGGCGCCCGCGTCAGCTAGCGTAGGCCCTAAAAGCAAAGTTGCACCAAGTTATTCCACATGGTTATTTGATACTAGTTACTGTCATGATGACGTTCCTTGTCAGACGATGCGATGTGATAGAAAAGACAGAAAATATTTTGTTCGTGACAAAAATGGAAAGAATGAATAAAAATAAAATACGTAAATAAAAAAATTACAATAATATATTATTGTATAAAGTTTTATTTTTATTTTTATTCATTCTTCCCATTTTTGCCACGAATAAATGTTTATTGTAGCCATAGCGTATTATAGCGATTCAGTATGTGGGGAAAGGCTACAATAAAGATCTATCTCTCCAAGCAGAGTTATGTCTTGGGACCGCAGTCCGACAGAAAAGCGTCGGAAGTTGTATTTATGTGTCCGAGCTGAGAAACTTCGATACCTAAATACTTTGCACTAAAGCTTAATTTTTTTTCAATTCTATTTAGTACCTATATTTTTTTTATTTCAGCTGGTTCTTTAGGCAACATCGTCGTGACGTCAAACAAAATCAAGCTGAAGCGAGAATAGAAAAACTTGATGTCATCTACGAATCGACTGTAGAAAAAACTGTCTAAATAAATTATATTTCCTTCGGTTGTTCTTCACTTATTTAGCATAACTTTTAAATGACGCCAAATTAACTGCTCTGAAGGGTGCGAATAAAAATCACGCACATTTATAAACCGCCCGCTAAAATTCAAATTTACATGAAAAAGCCGTCAGCGAATTATTTTTGAATAACATACCAATTTTAACAAATTGGATAGACGTCTCGTTGCGCACCCAAAGGGATAGCCAAAAATATTATTTCTCGAAATTCAGCGTTAAATTTTAGATTTAATAAGATTGTGTGTATTTTACCACGTGAAATACAATTAGCACCATTATATATACCATCGTCTAATTGATTTTATTATTCATATTTACATTACAACAAGGAAACTGATCGTAATGCGATCGATAATCACCTCGATGTCATTATAATGTTTAGATTGGAGCAAAATAACAAAAGACAAAGGCATTTTTCTGCAGTCTTAAGATTGCCAACGATTTCACCAACATTTTTTATTCAATGAATCAGACAGTGATCATTGTAAGTCAGTGCTTCTTATGTGATTTGACAAGAACGACACGATTATATGATTTTTTAAACTTAAATATTGCCATTTCTGGCTTGGTTTTTCGGCATGTTTTGCGATATTTTTTGTAGTCGTTACCACAGTATTTAACGGTAAGTCTTTTTTATATTGATTCAAGGTGTGATATTTAAGTTCATCTTCAGATTGTATATGTACCTACCTATATCTATTTTCATAGACATTTCACAAAGTAAACACATCTTTACAGGGTATTAGAAACAAACAAAAATTAACTCGCGTTACAAGTTTGTTTCAGGACAAAGTAAAGTCTCCGAGACCAATATACCTGTATATACCGAATTTCGTCTAAACCGATTCAGCAGTTTAGACGTTAAGAGGTGACTAACAAACAGGCTTACAAACTTTCGCATGTAGGTATTAGTGGAATGTGTGATTATTTTCCAGAAATAAATGTTTAAAGTTAGTTAGAATTAACTCTCCAAAATTTCCATCTCTGGTCGTGTTTACCCGCATATATATCTTCAAATAAAGTTCAAAGTATCTTTGGCTATTACAGCAGGTAGCTTACTTCACTGACGTACAAAACCTGTTCTGAAACCATCATTATGAGTCTCACATAACACACGACACACAACACAGTCGCCTGCCAAACGGCCGGTGCTATAAGTGAAAATTTATAAACATTGCATCGATTTCTTGTTATCTATCGGTGTCATTGATATTGATTTACTTGTTGGAAGCGTTACTCTTGAGCTGGATAATTGAAGAGGTATGTAAGTATTTTATTATGTTTAAATTCTATAGAAATTTTACTGTGAAAGTGTAGGTTGCGACAAAAAATGGGTGAGCCGCTATGAAACAGTGCGCTATTCACATCGACAATCACTAATAACAACATGTTTGTAAACAGTCAAAAGCAATCATCACACCATGACAAGGTAGTCAAAAGTTATGAATTGGACCGGGTTCCCTAGAGACTTTCCAAATATCGTTATATGTACCATCAGTCAAATAAGTGGTCTATAAATTTTTAAACAAGTTGCTATCAAATGAATATGTCGCTAAAGTCAAACTTTCAAGTTTCAACTGACACGGACACGTCTATTGGCATTATGTTTTATGACATGCAAACCAACTTTAGGGTGGTAGACCACATTTTGGCTGATGGTACATAGAATGGGCTAGTATTTTATTGCTATCGAGTTTAGTAACTGTTGTATCAACTCTATCGTCAGTCTGGTCTCTCAGTAATCTGGTCATCAGGTAAGAATGTACCACCTTGGTGAGTCGGTAGTGGCCCGTCAGGCAGTTCGCGCTCTTTTCGGTAGATAAACTTTAATTGGCAATCAGAGGTTAACAATAGTCTGTTAAAATCATCTTCAAATATCGCCTGTGATAGTAGCGCTTCTTTAAGGGGGCTACCCGAGGTTTTCGTCGATTTTTGACAAGTTTTGAATCGTAACTCCTACTTTTGCACTATAGATAGAATTATAAGTCAAACGGCAACCGGTTTTTCAATCTTTTATCTCCATTTTTGTGTACCGGATTTAGAAAAAAATGAATACTTCATTTTGTATGTTTCTTTTTAAACATTGTCTAAAAAAACACTTATTTCGTATCTCTATTGACGTAAAAGATCTAACATTATACGAAATCTACATATTTGGGTTCGTCTTGACGTGTCTAAGGTTTTCATTTGAAACTAATTAACACAAAAGTTATGACCAGAAAACCAGTTTTTTGGCCTAAAATTGTTCAACTTTGATGCCAATTATACAATGAACACACGAAAACAATGAACTTTGAAGTAAATAATATGGGATATTGCTTACAGCCGTTGTTGTTAATATAATAGGCTACAAAAAACATTAAAAAACAAAGGAATTCAGATCGAAGGTCATTGGGGCATGGGATCCCCTTAATCATAATAATTGTAAACACATTTGCATAAACAACTAGTTTCGATAATATTTTTGGTGACCTATATCAGTTTTTATTATTTTCGTTTTCAGCTTGATAAAAATTGATTGAAAATAGCAAAGAGCATACGAACAAATTCGGAACTTCGGATATTCAGAACGGAAATTCGAAACAAACTCTTTCTATGTTGGTTGCACAATGGAGTTTACTGCGTTTGAAATAAAACTTGGATTACGCGAATAGATAAAGTAATTGTTAAATTTGCGAACACTTTTTTTTTATTTGATGTCTGTGTTTTTTTTTATATCTGTTACAGGATGTTGACAGTGATCAACTTTAAGCTTTACCTCTAGTAATCATGATCGAAATATTGGGAGCTCGTTAAAGATAACTACGGCCTATATACTGTAAACAAATATAATTAACATTTCCTTGCTCTTTATTTCCATTAGGTTTTAAAGGAAAGTGTCAGTCATCATAACGTCATGATGAAAAAAATGTAGCTTTATCTCTACCACCTGAATGATTACGCTAAGCTGGTGTATGTATGTTAAATTTAATGGTTGTAAATAATCTAAATTGCGCGTGATACTGATTCATCAATCAAGGTGTTAAAAAATTAAACTTTTTTAATGTTTCAAGACATCAAAAATTAGTCCTAATATAAGCAAATGAATTCTAATAACAACAAGATTTAGATTCACCGTAATAGCAGCAAGTAGGTATGAACTAGGTACAAAATTTGGCCGTCTGAACTTAACACGGAAATAGCTTTGCATAAATTACTAGGAAATGATGTTTCACTATTCCAGTCGAAGAAAGTCGCTAACAAGTAGGTACATCTCAAAAAATAATAGTAGGGGAGACGATTAGAAAAAAATGTATTCGCCAAATATATCAAGCTATACTGACTGTATTATTAAGACTTTAATGTAATACCGACACGAGTGCTAAAGTAGCTGGTTCTACTACAGGATTAAATAAATCGTATTCTTAATGTGCACTATTTTGTATTTGACTGTATAAAACCATAATTTCAGACTATTTGTTACGACGTTGCAAAAATTCTGAGTCATACTTTAAAATGTTAACAAGATTCGTATGTGGTTAACTAAAAATAGCCTACATACTTCCTTTGCATAGTTGATGAATGTCATACGAGACTACGAAATTGCAACCATACTAACTACAGTCTTGGTAAAAATATATACCTATATATTTTTTTGTAATGGTTACCTACAACCACGTCTATGCCAATCAATATTAATTGCTTTTTACCTCAGTCCGATATTCTACTACTATTATCTAGCCAATGAATATTGTCCATAAATACAATCAAGGCGAAATGGGTTGATATAGGTTTTCAGGGGGCGAGGAAAAAACACTGCAGCACGAGGCCGAAGTCAAAGGCAAAATATCTTTATTTAGGCTTTAACAAGTACTATGTACACGTAAAAAATCTATCACCGTCTCGGAAAAACTATGTTGTGTAGAATCTTGCAAGAAAGTCAACAAAGTATATTTTTTCAAAACAAATCTGCAATGTAATGTATGTATGTGATGTTTATGACAGGATGTAGACCGTGATGACATTCAATGAGCTCGGGATATTTCGATGCAGTTGTATGCATGACAACGGGTAAGTTAAAATAATTGTGGGTGCATATTAATGTTGTTTTCACCTCACTAGCTCGAAAAAGCTTTCTTTATCCTTCGAAATTTGCGTGGAAAAACTCTTTTTATCCTCTTGGCTGGAAAGAGTTTTTGAAATTCGAACGCTATCGTGAACTGGGTGGGGTGCACCTTGAATTACATATCGACCGCTTACATTCTCAACCTCGTATCTGACCACATGAAATTGCTTTACAATCATCTTTATGTTAAGCATGATAGAGTGTTGATTTGCTGTATAAAATTCGGGTAGATATACGAGGTTGAAATGGTAAGCGTTGTATATTGACTTGTTCACAAAGAAAGTTTGTCATCATTGTTGAAGTAATATTTAAATCTGTTAATTAATCTGTTATTTTATTCTTATTACTAAACATTTCATTAGTAATAATAAAACTTATTTTATTTTTTGAAAGTATTCCAATGCGTCTATAATTATAAAAAATACAGAACAAACAAGAAGAAAATAGTTATCGTACGATGAAAAGGGATTCGGAAACACACCCGAAAAAAAAGCACAATGACACTTTCTGAAATGCGGTTTGTCATAAATTGTTTCATTAATATAAATGCGTTAGTGTTTTCATTTTTATTATTATTTATGTTATTTATTAATAACAATAATAAAATAAGCTAACACTTATTTATATTTTGTTCTATTACAATTTTTTCGTCGTTATTCACAAAAATATATATGTGGTCAAATTCAGAACGTACCGGAGAGGAAAAAAGTTTACACTGTCAATTAATTAATTTAACTTTAAGTAGGTTTAGCTACTTATCAACATTCAACCCCAACCCTGGATCTAAAAAGCTGAACTTTTACTTGGACTTGGAAATTCCCTCTTATGGACAAGAACGTGAATGTATTTTTAGAAATTTTCATAGGATGAGAATTCTGCGATTGAGAAAAAGCCGCGGGCATAAACTAGCTAGCATAGCCTGAAACTGATTTAGAACAGTGTTCAATTTATTTTCTCCCATCTACCTACTATTTTTCTTGCTGTCGTAAGGTGAAAAATTGTGTGTTTTGCTCAGCTGTAAAGTTCTTCAGCATCTTGTGTCTTTGAAACCCTCGACTACGCTCAGGATTCTTACCTAGACTCCTTCGCTTGCTCGGGTTTCAATATAATCAATCGTGCCAAGCGGTCACTTTCCAGCCTTACAAAACAAATAACTATTACTACCCTCATTCTTCAATTTTGCTTGAATCTAAAATGTAATTACTTACTTCTCATTTTAACACAGTACAGCATCCCCGTCATATCGGCCTATAAAGGTGTTGAAAAAAACAAAAGTCGAAACGTTTATTCTGCAAGTAGGCCGCAAAGTGCTCTTTTACAGGTCACTTTTTTTAAACTACCATCGCTTTCGGACAGACCATCCTTGCCAAGAAGAATGCGCTGCAAGGAACTTGGCAGAAACTCATTCTTTTAAAACAAACTAGTTCTATTACAACACCAACACGAACAGATGGCCGTTCGGGCCGAAAGGTTCTCGAGTGGAGACCGCGGATCGGCAAGCGCAGCGTAGGACGTCCACCAACGAGATAGACGGATGACCTGGTAAAAGTCGCGGGTTCACGGTGGATGCAAGCCGCTTCCACCCTAGGCAATTGGAGGTCTATGGGGGAGGCCTATGTCTAACAGTGAAAGTCCTATGGCTGATATAATGATGATGAATTACAAACAGAATAAATAAATTACAAAATAAAATTAAAGAAATATTTACAAAAAAATATAGGGATTTATGGGGTCTTTTAGTTAAGAAATTAAAACTAACATCTTAACTTATAATTGGCGTCCAATGGAAGTGTAGAATGCTTCCAGCGTAAAAAAATTGTAAATATATATATATATATATTAGATATTCGACCTATTCTTTTAAAGAGACTATACTAGAGCTAATAATAATCATTTTTGTCCAGTCATCTAGGGTTCCAAGTGTCTTGAATATGCCCAATTATTGAAACCAAAAATAGAGATAAATAATTTACTTGTGATTTGTAATGTACTTTCACAATCACCAATTTTAACGGTAGACACAAAAATTTAAAAACCACGATACCGCGATAAACTTAGACCCCTAATTCAACCTTGATTAAAGAGGATATTAGGTCAGATTACCAATTTGCCTGTAAGGTCTGTTGGGCATAAGCCACGTCTCAGAAAGACAGGACTTGGGCTGTATGTAACACATCATTGAATTGCTTCGCAGGTTTGTTAAAATTTACTCTGAATGTTTTTCTTCACCGTAAATCTGTACGGTGGTAAATTGTAAATAAACCCTCTCTCCTCGTAGGTACTGCTCATGATATACCTTTATGTTCATATCATCATGGTATCACATTGTGATTTATTGATGGAGGCAAGTATAATCAATCTCTATTCCAATACACCTATTTGTCCATTCACTAGTAAGAACTTGAACCTTTTATGATCACTTGTAAGACTTTTTTTTTCTATTTTAGCGCTGAAAATTTTTGTGATTCCAATGGCTAATGAGGACTATCCTTCAAAATTACATGAATTCATACATTCTTAGATGAGCTCTGGCAATAAATTATTTTCGACAATATTGCAATGGTTAAGGTTAAAGTACCCACAAAACTACTATTTAGGTACATGTGTTGATTTAGTGTTAAAGTACAAATTATGATTGGTTATTTGGAGTCTTTTTGTATTTTTTATTTCAACTCCAAATTTGTTACTTTTACGGGTATCCCGTGAAACCATATCGAAAATACAAACTGAGACATGGATGCACAGAAAAACCAGAAAAAGAGACCAGCGCTGGGAATCGAACCCAGGTCCTCAGCAATCCGTGCTGCGTGCTATAACCCCTACACCACCGCTGGACAGGAATTTAGACACGAATTTTTCTATGCATACATATCTCAGGTTGCTTATTTCTACTACGCTACTTATGCAGCAGCACTAGCGACATCTATGTTTTTCGCTCTCATCGAGAGACGTCACACTCTATCGGAACCAACCGCTCACCCAGACAAGAGATGTCGCTACTAAGCAATCAATTATGATTGGTTATTTGGAGTCTTTTTGTATTTTTTATTTCAACTCCAAATTTGTTACTTTTTACGGGTATCCCGTGAAACCATATCGAAAATACAAACTGAGACATGGATGCACAGAAAAACCAGAAAAAGAGACCAGCGCTGGAATCGAACCCAGGTTCTCAGCAATCCGTGCTGCGTGCTATACCCCTACACACCGCTGGACAGGAATTTAGACACGAATTTTTCCTATGCATACATATCTCAGGTTGCTTATTTCTACTACGCTACTTATGCAGCAGCACTGAAAAATTCGTGTCTAAATTCCTGTCCAGCGGTGGTGTAGGGGTTATAGCACGCAGCACGGATTGCTGAGGACCTGGGTTCGATTCCCAGCGCTGGTCTCTTTTTCTGGTTTTTCTGTGCATCCATGTCTCAGTTTGTATTTTCGATATGGGTTTACGGGATACCCGTAAAGTAACAAATTTGGAGTTGAAATAAAAAATACAAAAGACTCCAAATAACCAATCATAATTTGATTGCTTAGTAGCGACATCTCTTGTCTGGGTGAGCGGTTGGTTCCGATAGAATGTGACGTCTCTCGATGAGAGCGAAAACATAGATGTCGCTAGTGCTGCTGCATAAGTAGCGTAAGAAATAAGCAACCTGAGATATGTATGCATAGGAAAATTCGTGTCTAAATTCCTGTCCAGCGGTGGTGTAGGGTTATAGCACGCAGCACGGATTGCTGAGGACCTGGGTTCGATTCCCAGCGCTGGTCTCTTTTTTCTGGTTTTTCTGTGCATCCATGTCTCAGTTTGTATTTCGATATGGTTTCACGGGATACCCGTAAAAGTAACAAATTTGGAGTTGAAATAAAAAATACAAAAAGACTCCAAATAACCAATCATAATTTGATTGCTTAGTAGCGACATCTCTTGTCTGGGTGAGCGGTTGGTTCCGATAGAGTGTGACGTCTCTCGATGAGAGCGAAAACATAGATGTCGCTAGTGCTGCTGCATAAGTAGCGTAGTAGAAATAAGCAACCTGAGATATGTATGCATAGGAAAAATTCGTGTCTAAATTCCTGTCCAGCGGTGGTGTAGGGGTTATAGCACGCAGCACGGATTGCTGAGGACCTGGGTTCGATTCCCAGCGCTGGTCTCTTTTTCTGGTTTTTCTGTGCATCCATGTCTCAGTTCGTATTTTCGATATGGTTAAAGTACAAAACTGACAACACAACACCACTAAAATTTATTTTTGGAAAATCAGTACTGGGTTTTTTCGCTGACGAGAGGCTTGGATTGACGTAGATACCTTCAAAAATCCCATTACTTTTTGGCAGCTAGTCTTTTTTCTGTATAATGTTTTTATCTTATTGGTTTATACCTAACGTTAAACGTCCTATTTTTTTATTTATTGAATTTTATGCTGGGTCTAGAAAAATAAAAAATATACCTTGACAATATGTATATTCTATATTTATTTAGGCAATTATATAGAGAGTGCATAACAGTGATAAATTATATATCGGTAAATGGGATCGATAAATGCGGTAAATGGCATTGCATTTGAAGTAGAAATGCGTACAAGAAATTATACTTAGGTATACACTGAAAAAACAGCTTACCTTCTAATAGAGTAAACTAAAAATTAAAAAATCGTTTAGGAGTGCGTGCGACTAATACCATTTAATTGACAAATAACCCACTTCTTAAAATTAAGCTAGTTTATAAAGCTAGAATATCAATGTGAAATAAATCTTATTCATATTTGATCAAGATTCTAATGTTATTTTTCTCAAAAATGTCCGTAAAAGTTGACATTATTCTTTACATATCAGAAGGTGATAGTGCGACAGTGCGAAGTGCATAGTTTATGGTAAGCGAAAAATTAAAAAGTTAAAAAGATTTCAGGCGCGCTAGCTCGACAATAATGAATTAGCGCGCCTGCAATCAGTCACATTATTTTTTAAAGTTAAAAAGGCCATGGAAATGTTGGCACAAGTCGTATACAGTCAAGTCTAATGGCCGGTATCAGATATTTTGTTGGAACTCCGGACTTTTTCTATTGGGTCTGAAATAGCTTGTGGTGTTTTCGGTGGAAAAATACACCTACAGTTTATTTTTAATGAAAAAAGGCGGGAAAGCATAAGAAAAATATTAGAATATAATTGAATGTTATAATATATTTTGAGAAAAAGTTTATTCTATTTCAGAATTATTCACCATTTTTGAGAAAAGCTTTATATTAGTCTCGGCTGCAATAGCAATTGATGGCTTCGTATTATTTAAACGGACTCGCAAGCTCGTCCGTTTAATACTCATACTCAGCCAGCAATTGTCTACTTCCAGGCCACGACAATATTCTACTATTGATGGTCTAATATTAGGCTAGATAATTAACAATACAATACAAATATTCTTTATTGCACACCATAAAAAAACTTATACTTAATATAAACACTTAGATTCTGGGTATAGACAATTAACGTGACGAAACCAAGCGGCGCTAAATATTAGGTCCAGTACCACTACCATGAGTTTACAGTGACCGTACTCAATAGCGACGGCGTAAATTATTTTTAGAGGCGCTGTACAATTCTCCATGCAAATAAATTACGCCGTCGCTATCGAGTACGGTCACCGTAAACTCATGGTAGGTAGTGGTACAGTTGGCTTTATGGTCGACGGTCCGTGTTAATATTTTGCTTTACCATGATGAACTTTCAAGCTATAACATTCTTCTATTCACACTATTCCCAGCGTTAGTGGTCGCCTTGTGATTCTAATGCCTAATACCCGACTGTACGAGATAGGAAATTGCCCAAGTGTACCGTCAAGTAGGTAATCGATCTACATTGTGGATTCCAACACTGCATTCATACAGCGAGTTGAGCTATAGTGATTCACTTGTATATCAATCTATAATATTGTGTCGTAATAATAAATAAAGTACAATACGCTTGAGAATTTAAAGATTTTGGTGTACTTAATAACTAAAGAAACGTAAAGTGATTTGTTTAAGGTATGTATTTTTACTGAAACTTTCTAAATCTGTGAGATCTTACAAAAATCATGGAACTAAATAGTAACACCTGTGATTAAACAATCAGAATTTTATATTAATAATAAAAAATAATATGTATTATATTCTATAACACTATCTATTCTAAAACGTGAAGAAATTAATTAAAATCTTACAACGTAGTTTAACGAGATTAACGTTACCGTGGTCCAAGACACAGTTCCAAATCCGCACTGGACTACGGGGTTTGTTATATTAGCGGAAATGCACCGTCCTGCGAAACAATTATTCCACTGATTTACGCTTGATTGAGGTTAAGTTAACAATACAAACTGAAATAAAGATGCACAGAAAACCCAGAAAAATAAGACCAGCACTGACCACCAGTGGACCAGCAGTGGTGTAGCGGTATAGCACGCGGTACGAAATACCGAGGACCTGAGTTCGATTCCCAGTGCTGGTCTTATTGTTCTGGTTTTTCTGTGCATCTATATTTCAGTTTGTATTTTCAATTTAGGTTTTACGGGATGACGAATTTGGAATTGAAATAAAAAATACAAAAAGATTCCAAAAAAACAATGTTAAGTTAACACTTAATTGTTAACTTAATCTCAAATATAAATAATTTATTGAATCAGGCATTACTTTGCGGAGGTCCATATCAATGAACTAAAAGAATTTCTTTGCTCACCCGCGACCTTAATGATAGCTAAGTTTATGCAAAATATGCGTGTTCATGCAGTTTCTCCACCTCCACACTGTACGAACACACACAAATCACACAAACCCATCTATCACCACCACCACACTACACTAACGCGTTTCGAACTCAACCAGAGCTCATCTTCAGAGCAACACATGTTAGACACAACTATATAGACACAACTTATGTTGTACACAACAGATGTTAGACTAACAACCACAGTTAATAAAACACGCCTTGACAGTAAATAAATAAAAAATTCAAGGTAGTTTTATATGACAATTAAAATTTATTAATATTTGGTGGGTAGTTTTGTTTTGTTTGAGAAAAAATGTAGGTGGGTACTTAAGGAGTTAGAATGATACATTAAAACGGTTGTTGTGGTTTGTTAGTCTAACATCTGGTAGCATGGTGTACGGTTGTGTTGCTCTGAAGTTGAGCTCTGGTTGAGTTCGAAACGCGTCAGTGTAGCGTGGTGGTGGTGATTGATGGGTTTGGGTGATTTGTGTGTATTCGCAGTGGTGGAGGAACTGCATGAACACTCATATTTTGCATAAACTTAGCTATCATAAGGTCGCGGGTAAGCAAAGAATTATTTAAGTTCTCAAAATATAAATTAAAAACAATGAAAAAAAAGCTACTTTCTCGGCGAAATGTAAAAAGTAATGATTTGCAAGATAGCCGCTACATTTTTAACCGACTTCAAAAAAGGAGGAGGTTCTATGTTCCAATGTTTGTATTTTTTTTATGTATGTTCACCGATTACTCAGTCAATTGTGGACCGATTTTCAAAATTCTTTTTTTATTCGAAAGAGTACTCTTCTGAAGTGGCCCCATTGTCATCAACTCAAGATCTGATGATGGGATATTAGGGAAATCGAGGGCTAACCTCAAATTTTATAGGCACACCTATGGCGATTTTAGCATTTTTAGCATTAAAATAAGTATTTTCATTCAGAAAATATCATTTGGTAAACTGGACTTGATGAAGAAGATCGTAGATGACCAATAGAACTTGTGAAAGCTAAGTAATGCTCGCTCGTCTATAAACGATCATGATCAATATAACTACCTAGATAAGCGACTAAGAAGAAGCTTTAAGTTAATGATTCTTTCGAACTGATCTGATGCTGAAGCCGGAAGGTAGGCAACGGAACTGTGTTATAAAACAACGCAACTAAGCCGTATTTGGGCTTAATGGAATCGTTGTGAGATGTACTTTGGCTACAAAGCACTGAAAAGTGAGAAATAAAGATTTTTTTAACAAAAAAGTAAAACCGGCTCCGAAAAAAATATAAAAATGGAACCGACTACAAAACCCTTGAAAATATATTTCTAGGTACCTACTAGCTCAAAGTAGGTGACTCAGCAACGACCCAGCAGGAAGGATGGATTGAAACCCATAGTATGTAGGTGATGCAGACGACTATTGTTCCACTCCTGCTGGCTCGTGCTGAGTCACCGACTTCGAGCTAGTAGGTACTGTAGTGGACGGACGGTCCACTAGTTAATATTTCCCTATTTTATTAAAAAAACTCACATATATTTCAAGATCACGTTCCTACGTTGGCAGCTAGAATACATCTCTTCTGTTTAACACCCTTGCGTCCGTTTCCTATTATTATTTTAAAATTAGAACTATGCTGCCAGCATCGAATCAACGGACACAAGAGGTTAGTACAATATCCCTCCCTCCTATTGAGGTTAGGACTAACCTACCTAGGCAGGAACAGTTAACAAAGGTCTACCATAGCTCTGCTAGAGCTGACCTGCAGGTTAAATAAGACCAGCCTTAATAATCATTGGGAACATGCCCTTAAATGGCCAACTCACAAGCCCGCAGCTCGAATGAACAAAACCTGCCGAAAGGATCATTCATGGTAGTAGTTAAACTAAGTGCTAAATTATGTTTGGCTAAGGCAAAAAAAAATTAATAGTGTATATGACACTTTCCAACATTATCGTGTTTACAACACATATTGCCAAAGCCAACCGCATGTAAAGCTAGCCTTACACAACGTATAGACACAGCATCGTTTATGATGTGTGTCGCACCACCATGCAATGCAAACTTCACATCAGATGAAAAGCTAGCTCCACACCGCAATATAGACACAGCATCGCTTATGATGTGTATCGCACCACAGTGCTTCACTGACTTTAGAGCCTAAGTTTTCTTAAAAAATTCATTATTAATTATACTATCACTAATGAGTTGAAGCATCGTCCCCATCATAGGACCTTGAAATGGCTGATGGTAGTGGTGAAGTGTCATATCACCCCTCCAACACGGTGCGCAGTCCGCATTAGCGCCAGACCCATTCATGCACCAGACAACACGGAGTGCAGTCTGCATTTGCGCCAGCCAAGCTCTTCAACTCACGATGTCATGCCACATCAGAGACATGTTGTCATCAGTATCTAGTCAGAAAATATTTTTAAATACAACATGCAATTATAAATTCATTAAACAATTATACATTCATTATTAATCACTCTTTTACATTAAACATTCTCATAACATAAATATATTATCTCTTAACCACCGGCGAAAGTCCTTTAATTATATTCTCAATACCATCAAAGTCCATTCTCCACTGATAAAAATCAATATATTAGTTATTATTCAGAATGTGAGATTCTATTAACTAAAAATAAAAATTCAGCATCCTCGTTCCAAGCTAAACTTAAGAAAAATAATATGTTAGACTATAAACAATTAAATTGGAGCGCCATTCTGGTACTATACAGCATCTAGATTAAATAAATTATACAACTTTGTCTATTTTTTATTCTTTCTTCTAAACTTCGTAATTCCATGAAGCATGGAATCAGTCTGCAACTTCTATCTTGCTCCAACAAGAACTTTCGCCCTTGGTTTCCTAACCAAAGCGTCTCCGATGAGCATGTAACATAAAAACACACAATTTGCATATAAAAATAATCAAACACAACATAACCCTAAACATTTAAGTACAAATAACAACAAACAATATAAAATTCACTAATCATTACCTATTAATTGAAAATATACAATTTAATTGAATATCTAATTATGAAATCATTGTTTACAATATAAATGCCAATTGTCTAAAGTGTCAATTTTTTTCTTTTTGACACATGACACAGAACTTTTCGCACAGACTTTTAAAAAGTTAACTGGTCGACCACAAAGTTCGCTAGTTTCTGGGCAGTCGTATACTTTCTGTCTCACTCTTATATGAACGTTATTAAATTTCATATTTCGTTCTTTTAGGGTTCCTTGCTGGGGAAGAATTTTATTAATTGGAATTGTTTAAAAATTTACGCAACCTTTTCTTACCTTTCTTATAAAATTTATCAGGCCCATACACGTCCTGCCGTTGCCATATTTTTCTACTTCCACAACCTTCCGAAGGCGCCTCTCGCTCCTTTGCCAACCCTGTCAGCCCAGTCTGCAAATTTCCAACCTCTCGTCCCCTTTCAGGCTTCGAGTCCAAATCCTTCTTTTCATCAACCATTCGTTCCAATTGTCCATCGGCTTCAACCGACCTGGACTCCGACGACACATCCTTGCTCGAACCTGAAGCAGACAAATTTAAGGCACAGAACCCTAATAACGTTTCATTTGATCGGACTTTGCATCCTGCGGTCAAGTTTACTTTCTCACATTCAACCTCTTTCGTTGAAACTTCATTTACACAAAACGAGTTCGTGTCATGTGCATCAATCAATTTATGAATAAAATTGACACGAAATATATTTTTCAAAGTCAAAGCATGACTATTATAATCAATTGTTGCATTATTTGCAGATAAAAAGTCTTGACCCAAAATACAAAAACTTGAACTGTCCTCAATGATAAACAACTTGATTCTACAGTAGTAATTATCTATTAAAAGATATGAATTTGCAACTCCTATAGGGCGGATCCTGGAGCCCCCTGCTGTACGCAAAGGCTCACCAAGCGCACACTCGTATCTCAAATTAATCTTCTCTGCAAGTGGTACAGAAATCAATGATACAAAAGCCCCAGTGTCGATCAACGCTTTGCATGGCTGACCGTTGAGCTCTATAGGCACAAATGAGTTTAGATTATTACTCTTCATATTAGAAAAAATTGTATTGATTTGAGGAACGTCTTCATTTTCCTCCCCTCGCTGAAATTCACAATCTGGCTCTTGAAATACTACATTCACGTTAGGCGTTACCATTGGCGTTGCACGTGCTGTGAACGGCGTTCTCGGCCTATGTGGGACATTTTGAAGAACATCCTTCGGCTCAGGAATGATTACAGGTTCACCCTGTCCATATATTGGCAGATTTATTTCTTCATACACATTTTCTCTATATAGATCTGTTATCTGTCGCAGCACTTTTTTTAAATCATCTTTTGTATTATAAATTCTCGATGCCAATAACATTTTATATTCACCTTGGACCGAGCACAAGTACTGCTTGACGAATCTTGCTTCGTCTGTTATATTGGCCTTCTCCGCCAATAAATCTAAATTATAAAAATATTGTATCAAATTCTCGGACTGATTTTGCTTCCGTAGATAAAATAATTGAGTATAATCTACAGCCACCTCAAATTCATTTTTTATCTTGCTCAGTAAATCTTCATAATTAGTGAAAGTAGAGAATTTCGCTTTATACCAAGATGCTGCGGATCCTGTTAGATACGCCGCGATGGCAAATTTCTTTTGATCTGCCGACCAGCCGCGTATTGCTGCTACAGCTTCAAATTGCATAATAAAATCTGACACGTCGCTTGCACCATCGAACGTAGCATTGTTCGCCATGATGAGACCCACTATATATAATAATAAATGCAAACTTTACCTTTTCTTTTCTCGTCGATCCTTACTTACTCAAGGCTTCTTATTATATTATCTCGCTTTGCGCAAGAGGACGGATCTCACTCTTCTTTGTAAAGAGCCGCACCTCCACCAAATTGTAGTGGACGGACGGTCCACTAGTTTAATATTTCCCTATTTTATTAAGAAAAACTCACATATATTTCAAGATCACGTTCCTACGTTGGCAGCTAGCATACATCTCTTCTGTTTAACACCCTTGCGTCCGTTTCCTATTATTATTTTAAAATTAGAACTATGCTGCCAGCATCGAATCAACGGACACAAGAGGTTAGTACAGTACCTAGAATATATTTTCAAGGGTTTTGTAGTCGGTTCCATTTTTATTTATTTTTTGGAGTCGGTTTTACTTTTTTATTAAAAAAAATATTTATTTTGCCACGTTCATTGAGACCATTGCTATGGTACAGTCACTAGCACCAATATCTGACACTACAAAGCGTGCACAATAATGTGAGACGATTATATTTTTAGGGCCGGCAGGACGTGTCAAATATTTTTGCACGCTCTGATGTGGCAGATATTAAAGCAGGTGTATAATAAGACATTAAAACATGTCACTATCTATTTTGTATGGCGTTCAATGTACCTACTGTTGTGTTTTTGTCCAATATTCGTCCATTCGTTAACGGAACCACTCTCTGCCCTGCATTAATTAGTCGTTTATTCTTACCTTTTAGATTTTGAATTCTATGGCAAGTTCAATAAAATAAGCGTCTACATTTAATGATATTACCAGAAGTCAAAAATAAGCTATAATGACAGCTTACTGGATAATTGGATAAAACATTTTCGATGTTGTATCTTAGCGCCAGCTGATAATGACTATCAAATTACTCATAATTGAATTTATGTCATAATAAATAATAAATAAATAAATATCACGGGACAATTCACGCCAATTGACCTAGTCCAAAAGTAAGCTTAGCAAAGCTTGTGTTATGGGTACTAAGCAACAGATAAATATAATTATATAGATAGAAACATACTTAAATACATATTAAACACCCAAGACCCGAGAACAAACATTCGTATTTTTTATACAAATATCTGCCCCGACGCGGGAATCGATCGATAATCGATCGCGGGGATTGATAATTTATAGTAAGCTTGTTGTTCACTTTATCAAAAGAAACGATATCATGTTAGTGTGGCAGTTATTAGGACACAGTTATTTATTGTCACTATTTGCCTGTGCTTCTATTACTTTATTGAACAAAGAATATGACAAATATGACTTATTGAACCAATAATGCCAGTACCTGTTTCGTAGGTGATATCTGTAAAGAATGATTCCAATGTCCTAAATTATTTTAAAGTCAATATTTATTGTCTGCACCTTTGTAAAATGGTTTACATTGTTTTCTTAAAATGGAATCACAATGTTGCCAAAAGTCAAAAAGTCAAAAGTATTTATTTGGCAGTCATTTACAGTACAGGGAGGTCTTACTTTGTGTATTTTTTATTACAGTGTTTTCAGTCTGCATGCAGGCGTGCAAATATTTTGCTGAGAGGCGATTTATTATTTTAATTAATATAAACGCAAATTTCCTATGTCAAATACCAAATTAAAACGGGAAGATCAATAAAAAATCATCGAAATTCATTAAAAAAGCCACCACGAGACTCCATTGTTTTAATACATAACCTCACGCTCATTTCATCGGTAACATCATTATTTTTAACTCCCGACGCAAAAAGACTGGTGTCTTAAGTTTAACGCCATGTTGGCTGTCTGTGGCATTGTAGCTCTCGATCGGATGTTTTCGTGGAGGCTTTTTTACAATCGGCGGTTTGTTACGTGAAAGCGAGTTTTCTCGCGGTGCCGCGGTGGTCCTTATTAGATACGTTTCATTAAAATCAGTTGATCCGTTTTTGAGATATTGAACTTTGAAATAAAGCATGGGGGTGTTTTCAATTTTTCTAATCTTGAAATGGATTGCGAACAATGTCGCCACATCGTGAGTCCGTTTTTAGGGTTCCGTACCCAAAGGGTAAAAACGGTACCCTATTACTAAGACTCCGCTGTCCGTCCGTCCATCTGTCATCAGGCTGTATTTCATGAACCGTGATAGATAGACAGTTGAAATTTTCACATGTAATGTGTATAGTATAACTGTTGCCGCTATATCAAAAAATACTAAAAACAGAGTAATATAAATATTTAAGGGGGGCTCCAACCAAAAATCGTGATTTTTTTCGCCGTTTTTTGCTCGATATTAATAACGGCAACACGTAGACGGTTGAAATATTCATAGTCGTATATTCACTTTAAAAATAAATAATTCAATTAAAATAAAATTAATGATTAAGGGGGCTCCCATACAACAAACGTGTTATTTTTTTGCTAATGTCTAATGTTTTTGTTAAGTAATTAAATTAATTAAAATGTACATGTCTTTATTAGGATAAACATATAATAGAATGACAGTCCAAGTCATCAACAACTGTAACTAAGAAACCATTCAAATCAAATATGTGACACGCCTCCGCCGTGAATCAGAGGAGCAGGGAGTGGTCTAGGTGTCGGATCCACAGGAGTCCGCTGTCTGTCCTAATCTGGTAATGTAGCTGTCCGAGACGGCGGACTACAGTGCCAAACTCCCATTTGGTTTTCGATACCGAGTAGTCCCTTGCTTGGACTCTGGCTCCGGGACTGAACTCTCTCCCGTCTGTACCGTGTCGAGGCTGTCTGGGGGTGGTTTAGGAACTGCTCTGATCTTAGCAGCCAATCTTGTTCGTATTTCCCTTCCGAACATAATAACATATGGAGAGTCTCCTGAGGAAGTAGGTGTAGCTCGAAGAACATGTTTCACTAAACGGATTTTCTGTGAGATATCGCCACTCTCCCCCTCTAATTTATGCAGTGCTCGTTTGGCAATCTGTACGAAACGTTCCGCTTGCCCGTTTGTAGCCGGGTGATACGGCGCAATTGTTTTATGTGCAATACCAGAGGTATGTAGGAAGTTTTCAAATTCTTGGGAGACAAATTGTCTCGCGTTATCTGATACTACTGTATAGGGTAATCCAAAAGTATCAAATAGTCCATCTAATTTCTGAATACAGAATGAGCTTGTCATCGTTTTAGTAGGAATAATTTCCACCCATTTTGAAAAGGCGTCCACTACAATAAAAAGTTGATAGCCAGATATAGGCCCTGCAAAATCAATATGAATTCTTTGCCAAGGACCCGTTGGATCTTCCCAATGATGTAGTGGGGCTTTAGGAGGTTCATTTTGGTGTAATCTGCAAGTTCGACATGATTTCACTTTAGTTTCGATATCTTTATCAATATTTTTCCAATATACGAAGCTACGAGCAAGAAGTTTCATTTTTAAAATCCCAATATGGCCAATGTGAAGTTCGTCTAAAATTTGTTGCTGTAATTTTCGAGGAATTATTACTCTTGTACCTTTTAGAATACAGTCATTTTGCAGTGTCAATTCGTTATCATTGTATCCTGATTCTCTAAGTGAATTTCCCGATTGTAGTGTTTGAAACAAGTTCCGTAGTTCGGGGTCTTCTTTTGTTTCTTTGGAAATAATTTCGGGTGAAATGTTTAATGTGTTTATCTGCCTTAGTTGAAATATGCCATGTTGGTCAATATTACTGTCGTTAACTTTTTCAACAGGAAATCGTGAGAGGTAGTCTGCATTGGAATGCTTTGAAGAACTTCTATATTCTATATTGTAGTCAAATCCAGATAGAAAATGTGCATAATGGAATAGCCTCATTGTACTCAATGTTGGTAAGGTTTGATGTGGATGGAAAATTGAAGTCAGTGGCTTGTGGTCTGTGATAAGGGTAAACTTGCGACCATAACAGTAGTGAAAGAATTTCTTTAATCCCCAGAATATAGCAGTTGCTTCTTTGTCGATTTGACTGTATTTCTTTTCACTATTAGTTAGAGATCTAGAGGCAAATGCTATTGGGCGATCTGAGCCATCCGGTAGTCTATGGCTGAGTACTGCACCCAGTACTGCATGACGCATCTGTTGCTAAAATTAATGGTTTTTTCTGATCGAAGTGTAATAAGACTCTTTCACTGAGTATTTCTGTTTTGACATTCTTGAAGCTTTCTTCGCATTTCGGAGACCAAATAAATTTTGTTCCTTTCTTCAGGAGTGCATTTAAAGGGCTTGTAATAGATGCAAGGTTAGGTATAAATTTATTATAGTAATTTGCCATACCCAAAAAGGTTCGTAGTTCGTTTACATTCGTCGGACGTTGCGCGTTGAAAATTGCTTTGACTTTATCTTTATTCTTATGCAATCCGTTTTGTCAATTGTATGTCCCAAGTAATTAATACTTCTTTTGAAAAAGTGACATTTTTCCTTATTAACTCGAAGGTTACTTTCTTTTAGTTTCTCCAAGACTTGTCTAAGCCTACAAAGTAGTTCTTCTTCTGTAGAGCCCTGTATAATAATATCATCGAAAAAGCATTTTACTCCATCTATACCAAGTAATAATTGGTCCATAAACTTTTGCCAAAGGCTAGGGGCAACTTTAACTCCAAACATGAGCCGGTTTACCTTAAAAGTACCTTTATGTGTGCTTAAGGTTTGTAATAAGGCACTTTCTTCATCCATTACCATGTTCAAGTATGCTTGTGTGATGTCTAAGGTACAGAACAGTTGCCCGCCATTCATTTCAGCTAAAATATCTTCAATTATTGGAATTGGGTATTGTTCGTCTTTTATAACTTTGTTTAAAGTAATCTTGTAGTCAGCACAAAGTCTGATGCTGCCGTTAGGTTTGACTATCGGAACGACAGGTGTGCCCCAGTCTGAGTGGTCTATCTTTGTAATAATTCCTAATTTTTCAAGGCGGTTTATTTCGTCATCTACTTTGGTTCGTAATGCGTAAGGAATTCTACGAGGTTTGATAAAGATCGGTTGTGAGTTTTCTGTAAGAGTGAGATGGCCTCGAATGTTTGGAATTTCGCCCAAATTTGAATTAAATACAGTGGAATCGTACTCTTCTAGTAATTTTTCTAGTTTCGGTATGTTTTCACATTCTTGGACGGTTCTCATATCGGCAAGCGTGATGTTGAACTCTTTCATCCAGCTTCGGCCGAGGATAGGGTCAACATTCTTGTCTATTATGTATAATTTTCCGTAAAAAGTCTGATTTCCATAGGTGCATTTGACATATACCACACCAGTGGGTTTAAATACTTCACCTGTATAAGTTCTTAGCTTCATGTTAGTCGTGAAAACTTTCTTTTTAATGTTGAGTTTTTTATATTCTTTTAATGATATAGTAGAAAGTGTAGCACCAGTATCAAATTCCATATTGACTCTTGTACCTTCAATTTCAATTGGTATAATGTATTTGTCAGAGATTTCACTTTTTACTAAGTTGATCTCCGCTGTGCTGTTGGCGCTGAGGCTGCTTGTAGAGTAATCCAGTAAGTTTGTGTTATTACTTCTACGTCCTTGTAAGCAGACTCGAGCTAAGTGGCCTTCTTTTTGGCACTTGCGACACGTGCTTTTTATGGCGCCACATTCATTCGCTTTGTGATCGTTTTTACCACATCGATAACATTTGCCCTTCAGGTCTTTGATGGTTTGTGGATTTGAAGCGTATCTTGGTGCTTTCGATACTTTATTCATATTGTCAAAGGATGTATGACGAATTGATACAGACATGGTTGAATTTTCAGTTTTTCCCTTTTCCATCAACGTGGCGGTATCCACTAAATTAGAAAACAGTGTGGTTTTCTTCTGTTGTAATATTTTTGTACGAATATCTCCATCTTTTAATCCCCGTATGAACTGTAGTGATAAGAATGATTCAACTGTAGGTTTTTTGCAATGTATACATTTGAATTCGCAATTTAGAGATAACTTTTTCAATTCTGACGCGTAGATTGCAATTGTTTCATCGGCTTGTTGTAAACGTGATATAAAATTATGTTGCGACGCCCATATGCTTGGTTTAGGGTCTATAAATTTATCCAAAATATCTGTAAGTTCTTCAAAAGTCTTATCGATCGGTTCTTCGGGAGAACACAGGTCATATAATCTTTCGTGGATATCTGGAGGTAAAGTAGACAGTAAGGTATAAACTTTCGTTTTAGGATGAGTGATGTTATTTAGTAGGATATAAACGGAAAGCCGCTTTATGAAATTTTTGAAAGTCTCTTTGGCTTGAAATGGTTGAAAATTAATTCTCGGTTGTGCCTCATGATGGGCATTCGTGACGGAGGTTACTTGAGTTATAGGAGGTATGTTACTTTCTTTTTGTATACATTTATCAATCGTAAAATTTTTGTGCGTAACTTCGTATAAATCTCGTCAATCTCATACCTGTATGCCATTTCTACCTCAAGATCTTCCTCTTCCGTCTCCTCTTCTATTCGACATTGTATATTTTGTAAGCCATCGTAAGTATTTTGTAGTGTAAGAAGTCGGGTTTCTAGTTCTTCGTAAGTATGTAAGTTTTGTTCATCTTGAAATGCGTTGTACGTTTTAGTTAGTACACCGCGTAGGGTGGCACGCGCACGTTTGCCTTTCAAATCAAACGACATCGTCGCCAATTTGTTAAGTAATTAAATTAATTAAAATGTACATGTATTTATTAGGATAAACATATAATAGAATGACAGTCCAAGTCATCAACAACTGTAACTAAGAAACCATTCAAATCAAATATGTGACAGTTTTATATATAGATAATGGTACGGAATCTTTCGTGCGCGAGTATTAAGCATTTATAGTAAATAAATTATTTCAAATTATCCCGACAAAGGTTCTTTGAGTCAACACTCAAAAGATTTTTGAATAATTTATTGAGTCAGGCGTTACTTTGCAGAGTTCCATATCAATGAACTAAACTAGCTATATAAGATGTTTAAAAAGGACAAAGATGTTCAGATCATGAGACAGGAGTCAAAACTGTACATCCTGCGTTTTTATATTGTAGACCTATTAGATATAGTAAAGACCGCTGCGGAAACCGACCAACCAACCGAAAACCTTCAATGCTTGTGTACGCCAATAGTAGCGTGTTTTAAAAATAGTAGATTGTACGACAAGAGCATAAAACGAGCCATTTTACTCAAGACGTTCATATAGCTACCCGAGCTGGTACGGCGAGGGTGGATAGACACGTCGAGGGGAAAATGGGTTTAATGCTCAAGTTTTACACTGCATTTCACTTAAATTGCGAGGAAATGAAATAGCAACAGTGGAAACAATTATTCACTTTCTATGTACCTTCTATTTTTTATGCATTATATAATTCCATTTTTAATTTTATTGATTTCTTTTGATTGATTTGATTGATTTTCAATTTCATATAAATTAAAAATTATTAAAAAAATATTTAGAAACTTTTTGTTTGTGGCTGTTGACACCTGATTACCTTGGTCTTAGACGAACCAGAGCATAAAAACATTAAATTAAAAAAAATCAAAAACCCCGACTGCCTTGAAAGCTAAAAGGAAGAAATAAGTCTAGTGGTCTAAAACTCTGTCAAGAAGCTCATTTAAGGTTCAACAGACGGGACCCATTACCAAGATTTTTTGAACTGGTTACGATTTGAATGGTTCCCGACTGTTGAACCTTAAATGAGCTTTTTGACAGAGTTCTAGACCACTAGACTTATTTTCTTCCTTTTAGTTTTTAAGGCAGTCAGGATTTTTGATTTTTTAAATTTAATGTTTTTTATTTTATACTTTTTTGATATTTCTGTGAAAGTAGTGCATTAAAAGTATTATAACCCGTATATATTTAGAATGGGCTAATTATTAGCTTTCATTTGATTCCCATATTGTCACAATACAATTTTTTTTTTATTCCTTAGCCATATTTTTTTCGCAGATGCCATATTGAAATATTATATACCCTATGTCACTCCGACAGTTATGACAAATCCAATGATACGTCATATGTCACAATCCGTCCAGCCGTTTAGGCTGCAGCGAGGACCAAAGAAATGGACATACATACCCACATACATACATACATACATACTTATATTCATACATACGCTCGAAATACATAACCCTCCTTCGAGCAGTCGGGTAAAAAGTCATCTTATGTCGCCTAGACACAGCATAAACACGAACGTTACGAGCATGAGAAGTGAAAAAAATCTTACATACCTCATTGTGTACATTACACGTGGTTAAATTAAAACTCCAAATGAATTAACAATTATTTCCATGCTCTGCCTCAGTTGATTGTCCTAAATTGTCCATTTTAAAATTGACTCTTCAGGTGTTTTCCGATCAACAAAACAGGTCAGTTGAGTAAATTTCTGGATTTTCCCAGTCCGCAGAGGCAAGAATGTTTACATGTTAGTTAAATTGAAGTTGTTTAATGAAGCTGAGATTCTCTCGGGTCCACCCGATTCTCAAACAATCTGTATGCAAATGTTATAAACGATTTTTCTTTTGTTTACGTTTTCAATTCTCAAAATGTCCACTTTGAACTTAGTTGTACTACCTGAGTCGTTTTCCAACTTACATTTTTCTAGACGTCAAGAGCTGCAAGTCTGGGTTTCAGTTATGTTTTTATGGATGTCTAATGTTATAAAGAGACTATTAAATCTATAAATATTTATTCGCAAAGCATAATCTAAGCCATGAGTTGTTTAAAAAGTGGCAAACGTATAAATTATGTCTAATTATTTCGAATTGTTATTTGTTTATTAAAATAGAGTATGTACATACTGTTTGCAAAAAATATGTACACGTATTACGATTAATACGATAAAATGTACTGTCGCTTGTTTGAACCGTTTCCTGGTTTTATCTGCATTTACTGAAACTGACCGCAGTAAGAACTTTCATATTCCCAGTTATAATTTTAAAACGTTCAAACATTCTTTTTTTTCTAAATAAATAAAGGACCAATCTATATATTTTTTTTTTAAATTAACCTTCCAAATTAAATAACAGCAAGAAATAATTGAATAAACATTTTAATATACCCAACTAACTTTCGTCAGTTGTGTTTGATTCTTTGACATCACATTTACCGGCCACTAATTATTCTTGAAAGAGATTTGGCAGTGAAATGAAATTTCCAAGATTGTTTCTAGGTATAGCGCTAAAAATAACGATGTTCAAATTTATTAGGTAACTTGACTACTTTTACTAGGTTGACTTTGACTTTATTTAATTCAATCTGTACTTCTTTTGTTTTTTTTTTATATAAGATAACCCTTTGATCTATTCAATTAATAAATTAAACGATTTTTAAAAAACACCTTTTTGCTCGTTTGACGTGCAATTGAAGTTAAGCCAAACAGGATGTGAAATGACAAAAAATAACAAAATAGCATAGCACCTACATTGATTGCGCGTTTTCCCGGATGTGCATGGTTTTCCTAGTCATTACAGCTAAACATACCTAGACATTACACACAAACCACTTATGCCTGGAGATGACGCGCGCATTCCCTTTTATCAAAAAATATAACGTGCAATAACCAAATCACACAGAGCATAGTAAACATTTTTATGTAACAAACATTTAAAAAAAAAACAAAAAAGATCTGCAATGTCACTAAAATGCTTCATCATATAAGTAAGTACACCGAATGGAGTCGTGGCATACACCGCGAAATATGGAATAAGTTCTCGAGATGGTTATTTTATATTTACCTTGTGATATCTTTTTGTAAGCATATTGTAAACATTTATTTGCTTTGGTGAAACTGTAATGCTGTGAAATTTTAATTTATGTGCGAATTTAGGAAATATGTGAGGGTTCCTGAATGAAAAACAAATATGAGTACAGGAGTATTGTGTGCTGTTACGTGTTTATCTTGCTTCCCACGAAAAATGCAGGATGTAAATAGTGTGAAAAAAATACAATATAAATTAAGACAATAGAAATATTATTGCATAAACTGTGAGGAATATGTACACTTCAGCTCTGTAGAGTCAACATGTGGTACAAAGTGTCAACAGTTCCCCGTTTCGGGCAAACAATGTATTCAGATGGACTTAATTCGAGAGAAGTAAACTATAATGTAATGTTGTAGGTACCCTGTAAACTACTAGGTCAGAAAGTTTGACGAGTCCTTAAGAAATATTAATTTTAAGTATTTCGTAGTAGTAGTTCGTAGCTTCACACTGACCTGCCATGCATGAGTTAAAAAGTCATATTATCACTCATTTAATAATGGCCGAATTTAGGCGAGTCTTTGGTACCCGGAAATCTTGTTAAGCTTAGAAAAAAAAGAGAACCCTTACTCTCGATTGCAACAACTCGCGTAATAAATGCTTACTACACATACATAAAATAACTGAAAGTATCATTAACAGGTAATTCGAAAACGACCGTTTCATTTCATATCGTTGTAATTTGAACATTTTCAATATTTAGTACCTAGTTTGAAGGTCACTTCCGATTCTTATTTGTTTTTTTCAGTAACTTTTTAGCAATAGGTAAGTAATAGGTAATTCAGCAGGATATACGACAGGCCTAAAAAGGAACACCGCTACTCACACAGGCCTCCAATCAACGACAAAAATTACAAGTGCTACGAAGCTACCTAATTGTTTACTTTTTCATACAAAAGGCGACAATTGAGTTGAACTAACCTTTTCCTGTGTCATTGTCTACTGGGAATCCGATTATCGCTATCCCGTGGGAACATTTAAATTTTCTGGGACAAAAATTATCCTGTCTTTCGCAAGGTCTCAAACTATCTCCATATTAAATTCCATGTATCAATTGAACAGTTCAAGTGTGAAGACAAAAGACCGACAGAAGCCACGATCGGACGGACGGACGAGAAACTATAAGGGTTTCTTGAATGATAAAAAAACAGTTCTTAGCGCTGTATTACAATTAGATAGTAATTGCTAGTATTATTTACTTTTGCTATTTGATCGTATACGTAGTTAGGTATTATCTGCCTTAATTAAGCACTTTCGCGTGTTAAATCGAGTCATGGTGAATTTTCAAGAATACGTGGTAATTATATTATACTGATGTTTATGGCCGGTGGTGCTCTCTTACCATAAGGAGACCCACTTGCTCGTTTGTCACCCAGACGAATAAAAAAAAAACAATACTATCCGCATATATGAGAAAGTTTTCGAGTAGAGCTTATAAATAGTAAACTGAACTAGTAGGCATCTCTAATACCTTTAAACGAGCAATTATTGTATTATTTATATATATAAAATCAGAATCTCGGAAACAGCTACAACGATTTCGATGAAATTTGGTATGTAGGGTTTCTTGGGGATGACAACTGAGACTTCGATGTCTGTCTGTCTGTCCGTCTGTCACAGGGCTCTATCTCTTGAGCCGTTATAACTAGGCACTTGAAATTTTCACAGATTATGTATACACCTTGAAAAAATTAAATGCACAACCCATGGAAATAAGTTTCTAAAAAATAACAAACTAAATAAATTAGTAAGTAGTGGTTTTAAATGCTCTATATAAATCAATGAAAACACAACGAGTGCACTCCTCACGTGATGGATTGCTACTACGAGTAAGTCAAAAAGACAATTGTCATTTTCTACTACACGAATCTTTCCGATTTCCCCCGAAACCCGAAGGTTTTTCTAAGAGCTCACGGATTGTAGAATCCTTGACAATCCGAATAATGACGGACGAGCGAAACCACCGGATGCTAACAACATAAGGGTACAGATCCCGCCAACTTCTAGCCTTACATGACCATAGAGTCTGGCCAAGCTAACTCTGCAGAGAATAATATGGTAACACTGCAAATGTAACGCATATTATGTACGTGGCTTGACGTTAAAATACAGTGTTGCCAAATTATTCCGTTGCAGACTTAGCTCTAGCTTGGCCAGGCTCTATTACTTGTGCCTTTTGACATTACCTACTTAGTCTATTCGAATAATTCGCAGTAGTTCCTTTAGCAGTACAAAAAAAGGAGAATATGAAAATAAAACAATTAAAGAAACTACTGCGAGTAACCAGACATTTTTTTAAGAATAAAATAGTCTTAGCAGTCCTAGGTCAAAGAAGAATCGCGTTAGCATGTTACTTGCGGCTTAGTACTTCACATAATTCTACAGTGACGTGATAATCGATGTATATTGTCGGATGAACCGTTTAATAACAGTTTAGAGTTTAAGCCAGCAGCAGGTATCAGTCGCAATAACAGTGCGCGTCTGGATGGCCGTGACCGTTTTAAGTCCGCAAAGTGGTAAATAAGTAGTTTACTGGCACCTAAAGGAACTTAACTTTATTTTAAAAGCCTTAATTTAACTTCCAATGTGCATACATTGAATCGGAATCGGATTGAATTTAACTTGCAATATACCTAGGTGCATACCTAGGTATATTGCAAGTTAAATTCAACACACTTTCGGTAGTTAGATTGACTTTCCATTCGGTATAGATATGTAAGTTGGATGACAATATAATAATATTATGGTAGTGCAATCCAGGTGGTCAGCCCGGGATCGTCTCCGCACCAGAGAGCTATTTAACGGTTAATGGCATTGACATAAAATATGGCACGACACTTCCAATACAGTAAAACAAAAGAAGATATTTTTATCAAAAACAAAATTGACTTTGTGGAAAATAATGCTATTTTTATAAAGCTTAAGTATTGAGAAGCATTTGAAATAAATATATCAATTAGAATCAGGTAAAATGTTCTAAAACAAAGGCAAAAAAGATAACCTTTATTTTTGATGGTACTTGACTGTTACCTTGTTACTAAATCTACATACACATACTAACCATACACATTTCAAGTCATCAAATTACTAAAATTGGTCTAAAAAATTATTGTTCGCAGAACAACTCCATGATATCTGGGATTTTATTTTATTTAACAACAGGAACAAAAATTTGAAAACTGATGTAATGTAGTATACCTAGTGCCATCCACGAAGATTAATGACATTGTAATAAGAACCACGGCACGCGTCATCGTGAATGACTCTACCTATAGTTCTTTTCTTTACTGCCTCACAGAAAATAACAACAAGCAACTTTGTTTTTATCCAAGTTCATTCCCAGACGAACAGCTCAAATTTAAGTAGTTCAAAAAATCTTGCCTGTTATTTTATTAATAATAAACTTTGATTTTCAATTTTCAAAGAATAGTCATAGTTTCGTACATTTTTGCGATCGTACGTAAGAATTAGTACCAAGACCTCCTACGTCCTCATATGGAAAAATAAGACATGATCAACCCCTCTCCGCCCTAAATCGTCTAACATACTAAACGAATGGCGCTTTACCCACCTAGGTAATTAACTGATTTTGTCAGGCCCTCATCATGCATGTCTCAAGAATCGGGCTGTATTTACTGGTCTGCGAAAAATGGTTTGTTTAATGTTTTATTTTTTGCTGTTTGTTTCCGATAGCGATACAATTAACGATGTAAAAAATTCTCATTGTTGTCGTTTGCGAGCTGTATCTTGTAACAACGCAGCACAAAAGGCACGCAACTTCAATGATGGGCATGTTATAACCACATGCACACAACTATTTGTACCGTAAAACGGGGTGAGTAGAGACAGAATTTAATATCATACCTCGATAAAAAAAATATTATCATATGTGGCAAGTAGATTTTTGTTCCGGTGGTATGAATTTGCCGAAGAACGAAGTAAAGTCACCGCATAGCTCAAAAAATACGGCAATTGGTGAATACAAATGACGAATTGACGTTCGTTGTAGAGTTCTAAAGGGAGGCCTTTGTTCAACAGTGGACGTCTTCGGGGTGATGACAATGATGATTCCAGTTAAAGTCTTTTCACGACCATGAGACTCGGAAAACGAGATGGAAAGTAAAACATTTAAGACGTGATTTTATCATCTAAAAATTGTTTTGTTCCAATATGAATTATTTCTCTAGTTAAATTTAATATGGCAGAAATACAACTATGTTTGTAGACATTTTCCTTGTTAAACTAAAAAAAAGCTTCAAACAAGAAAAAAATTAAAACAGGCGAAATAAAGAAAAACACTAAGTACTGAATAAAAAAATAAAATGTAGCTATAGTTCACAATAAGTATTTCATACTGTGGCAATGATATTAGGTACTTAAGCTCTCGTGAGAAATGATTAAATTTATTAATGAAAATATTAAAAACACCACATTATGCACCCATCATTGAAAAAGATCTTCCGAATAGATAGTCGGATCGTTCCTTATTTCTAATTGTGAAACTTACAAAACAACAATTTTACAAAACAAAATCAAACGATTACTAAAATATTTGATCATCGACAACGATCGAACTTTACCTGGAGTTATAAAACTTGCTGTTTATATTGTGTCAATCTTGAAGAGGTGAAATAAACTTTTTTTTTGCAGGCCTACTATCTAAAATTGCTTAAGCCATCAATTTCATTGGGATTACTGCATAATGTAATGAAATCTATCAATGAACAAAACAAAATTATCCTAAGAATCATGAATAATCAATTAACGCTTAAAAAGGAATAACTAGCAGTAAATCAACTAAGGATGGACAATATATAATAAACACAAAAGTGGTACGCTCAAATCGATAACTGCAAAACTTAATTCTGAAGGGTACCTAATACAGAGTTATCATTAGCAAGTAGCGTGCTAATTGCAGTAATTACAAACAAAAGACTGATATCTGTAGTAGACAAGCTTTATCTATATGTACTAGTAACTGATATCGGACAAACTAATGAAATAAATCATCCAGTCAATATTGCAAAGGCAAACAATGCACCACTCGAAACATTTGTAGCCGTAGCAGCGTCTTCATAGTTAAGATAGTCTCCGGAGTTTGATCATTTGAATAAACGTAACCACCATGACGGATCAAAATAAAAAATCGACGGAGAAAGTGGAGGAAGATCCACTAAATAGACCAGAAAAAAAACAGGAGACGAAAAAAAATACATTTATAGAAAAACTTACAATCATCAAGGACAACATCACAGTCGAACCACTTCTAGCTGGACTAATTGTACCAAGTGTTATCTCCCGGTTTGCAATGGGAAATTTGAACCTAGATAAAGCTTGTAGAGTAAATAAAGGATTTGGTGACGAAATCTGCGACGCACTGGTAAAGAAAACTAGTGACAACTACACGTTTTATGAACAGGAAGTACAAAAATTGATTTCTTCTATTGATATTTGGAAAGGACTCATACAAACAGCGATGCCTTGTATCATTATTATTTTTTTGGGAGCATGGAGTGACAGAACTGGCAAACGAAAACTGTGCATCTTGCTACCTATTTACGGAGAGCTACTGACTGCGATTAGTAATTTGGTGAATGTTTATTTCTTCTACGAGATCCCTGTGCAGGTGACTGTGTTAATGGAGACTATATTCCCCGCATTAACCGGTGGTTGGGTGACAATGTTTCTCGGGGTCTTCAGTTACATCAGCGATATAACATCAGAAGAGTCTAGGACCTTCAGGGTGGGACTTGTCAATTTCTGTATGACAGCTGGTCTCCCCGTTGGAATTGGTCTTAGCGGGTACTTATTGAAAATCATGGGATACTACGGCATATTCAGTATGACTTTGGTACTTTTTATAATCATTCTGATATATGGAACCTGCTGTTTAAAGGAACCCGAACAGTGGCTGAAGGATAAAGGACTGCCCGTGGTAAGTTGGTGCCTATTTAGCTCTGTTGTTATTTATACACTTGAACTGGACGGTTTATAATAGCGTAATCCATGTTATTTATTGATATACTCGTAGTAACACTTGTCTCTAAATACCTTATTTAATTGAAATTTGGTAATGTGTAAATATCAAAAATAATTACCTTATCAATTAATAATTTATATATTATATATATCCGACTGCAAACTGCGTATACGAGTAGGTAGTGGTTATAATATTATAATTTTTTAAAGCTTTATAATTTTTTTTTTGTTGATGGTAGGTATTACATTTTGGTCGGTCATTACTACTTACTACATATAATCACGCCTCTTTCCCGTAGGGGTAGGCAGAGACCACTTCTTTCCACTTGCTACGATCCTTACATACTTGTTTCGCTTCGTCCACTTTCATTATTCCCTTCATACATGCTCTTCGGTTTAGGGTACTCTTGACCTGGCCTTTTTTCAAGACGTCCCTGATTTGGTCTCGAAACGTCCGCCTAGGTCTACCCCTTCCTACACTTTCATTCACACTCGCCTCATACACTTTTTTCGTCAATCGTTCTTCATTCATTCTCTCGACATGGCCAAACCATCTCAGCATACCTTTCTCAATTTTTGTCACTACATCTTCTTTCAGACCACAACGTTTCCTTATCTCACTATTTCTTATCCTGTCACTCAATTTAACTC
Organism: Choristoneura fumiferana; assembly: GCF_025370935.1. Taxonomy (NCBI): domain Eukaryota; kingdom Metazoa; phylum Arthropoda; class Insecta; order Lepidoptera; family Tortricidae; genus Choristoneura; species Choristoneura fumiferana. Next base: position 7,904,490 of record NC_133483.1, on the reverse strand, counting down.
CTATCATACTTCTTAACGCTCTCATCTCAACTGCATTTTTTCTGCTTTCATGTTTCTTCTGCCATACCAAACTTTCACTTCTGTACATGAGTGTCGGAACCATTACCCCCCCATGCACAGCCAAACGAGCCTTGTTAGACACCTTCCGACTGTTCATAAAGGAGTGCAAAGCTCCATTCACCATGTTTCCTGCATTCACTCTTCTTTCAATATCACTCTCACACTTTCCATCTCTTGTAAACTTTGAACCCAGATACACAAACTCATTCACCTGTTCAATTTGTTCATCTCCAATCACGATATTGCAGTCTGTCACTGTCTCATCTCTTTCAAACACCATCACTTTCGTCTTCTTTACATTCATCTTCATTCCCTTTCTAACAAAAGCTCCACTCATAGCAGTTACCATCTCCTGCAACTCCTCGGCCGAAGACGCAAGTAATACTTGGTCATCAGCATAGAGAAAACATTTGACGAGTAACTCATTCATTCTCAACCCACTTTCATTCTCTTTTACTACTTACTGCACCAACTAAACTAGCGCAGGTTATTGCGCTAGTGAGTAAAAGTTAGTAATGTTGACGTTTTCATGATCACATATTGCTTCAACAGATCGATCGTTCGAAAACATCAGAAGTATCGTTCTTTGATATATCACACGTTCAAGACACCGTCGCTGTGGCTTACCGGCCCCGGGATGGTAATCGGAGGATTAAGGTTATCCTAACGCTATTCTGTGTTTTCATACTCTATGGACCTACCTTGTGTAAGTAAATTTCGCTTTAGTACCTGTCTGGTTTTTTTTTCACATCTATAGACGCGTAATCGGTTTTTAAGCACTACAAATGGCTCTCATCATCGAACCGATCAAAGTATTTTGAACTAAAAATTCAACTCAAAGAAACTGTGAAGGATTTTTTTTAAACTTCAAAAATAACTACATAATTTAAATCTGAAATAGTGTTCAAAATTTTAAAGTTTTTAAACATACATGGTTTGGTGGACAATAAATAGAATTACTTTAGTGAGCGAGGCGTGCAGGTTTTACTAATCTAATATAACGTATGCATTTCGTGGTCTGATATAGACATGCTTCCAGTATATGCAATCAAAAGTTCATTTTGAACTTAAAGTCAAACAAAATAAAATGTTTTCAAATTCAAATTCACGTCAATAATAATTCGGTATAAATTCAATCACTAAATGCCAAATGTTTTATTATTTGTGGAAATCTAATAATAAAGACAGCCCCAGTCTCATTGTTCAAAGTGGTTTAATTTTGAATACACTTTTTAAATTGCGGCAAAATAAAATTATTTTTCTGTACACTTTCGGTATCTCCGGAAATGACGAACCTAAAACCTATCCTATGTTCTTCCCCGGTGCTCTAACTAGGTATCTGTATAGCGAATGTCATCTTATCGGTTCAGTGGTTTACACGTGAAGAAGTAACAAACTAACAGACTTACATACTTTCGCATATATAATATTAGAGGGATTTTAATATACAATATTGTTCTATTTTTCAGCTGAACATTCAGTATTTTACCTGTTCGTGCGTAACCAGTTGAACTGGGACATGGTACAGTTTGGTCTTTTTACGAGCTATTCTATCATCCTGCATTCCTTTGGTAAGCACTTCATTATTTATCAACAGGTATCTATCTAATCTTCTATCTTCTAATACCTTTAAGTAAGTAATTCTTGTATAATTAATAGTACCTGGGCGACTCGTACCGCCGTTCTTAACACATCCACGGAACTCATTAGTTAAACTAAACTCACTAACTAATTTAGTTTAACTAACTAATTACTAAGTTCCTTTCTTTACTCTATCAATTCCAAAAAAATACTAAGTATGCTGAGTATTTTACTGTAAGTTAAACTACTCTAAAAAAAATATTATCTGTGTTTTCAGGGGCCATCTTTTCGATAACGGTGCTGAGTCGAAAACTTCAGGTGGACGATGCATTGCTGTGCACCATTTCCATCTTCAGCAAGTTTGTTGGCTCCATCTGGACGGCATTTGTAACCACTGACATCGAGATGTACTTGGGTATATTACAATTCTTTGGAATCTAACTGTAGTTTATTACCTACACATATAATCAACTGATATAGACAGTTTGGTGTCAATGTGTTGGCTATATACTGTGTAGAGTTAAAAACAATTGCTAGATTCTGATGAATTTAAATAAGCTAAAAAGGCCCGAAAAAATATACGAGTAAGGTGAACGGACTCGTTCCAAATAGGTATTTAAAGTATGAACCAAATAGCTCTGACATCGACGAGCTAGAAATAGCAAACTACAGTAGTTCACAATGCGATATTTTTTTTCTCTTACTTTTTCTATTTTCTTTTTGTCTATACATTAGTTGGTATACAATGCTGTGTTCAACTAAATTGTGTTGTAGGCACTAAATTGTTTATTTTCTTTTTATTCTGCAATGCTGTTGTTTACAGTATGTCATTTTAAAATAAATAAAATTAAATAATACAACAAAAATAGCGTCAATAAGCTTATTGGAAGCTTATTAGCTATAGCTTAGCCCAATGAATTCAATCTGATGCGTAATAATATATCGGTATCAGAAAAGTGTCCTTTTAAATAATGAAATGGTATGCAATAAATTGCACTAATTGACCTAGTTCCACGCGACGCACGCTAAGAAATTTCAACATAATAATCATTTTTTTATTTCGTCGTACTACCAACCAAATTTTTGGGTAATTTGGCCAACAATCCAAATCAATAATTAAATTTTATCCAACCTTAACAAAACACAAGCGAGATAGCGGAACCCGAAGTGTCCAAATTCCCTTTTATAATTCCTGCCTAAACATTAATTTTGTTTATTCAAATAAATCGTTAGGTATATCTTTTTTTTACTATTTACCTGTGACATTAACTTCGCTTTTACATTTTGTAACACTATTTCACTATATAAGCAAATTGTAATTTATTCAGCTTTGTAATCACTTTCGACTAAAAAGTAAGGACAACTAAAAATTGACCGTAGGTAAGGATAACTACGAGTGTTGGCATCACTCTTCTTAATCAGGCTCACATATTATGTAAATGAAACCAACTACTTCTGTTACCAACTTACCTACATTGCATTGTTGCTTATTTATTTCATAGCAGCCCCCTGTATCATTGTCCTTATCTTTACTAATATTATAAATGCGACAATACGCCTGACTTACCTACTATTAAAAGCTGATGTTAGTTATTATTCCATTCTTCAATAACAAGACAGTGACCAAGAACAGTTTAAACCCCGAAGAAATCTCATTTCGATGTTTGAGAGGGGTACCTATTTTGCTTTCAGTACCTGTGGTTGAGATCTTCAATGCGACTACCTTCACTTCACTGCGATCAATTACATCGAAACTTGTAGAGAAAGACGAAACAGGTACAATTTAGATTTTCTCTGCTAATAAAACATTATTTAGGGCAATGAACTAAAATAATTTCTTTGCTCACCCGCGACCTTATGATAGGTAAGTTTATGCAAAATATGCGTGTTCATACAGTTCCTCCACCTTCATGCTGTAAGAACACACACAAATTACATAAACCCATCTATCACAACCACCACACTATACTGACGCGTTCCGAACTCAACCAGAGCTCATCTTCAGAGCAATACAACCGTACACCATTCTACCAGATGTGCTCACCTATGGTATTTATCGATTTCAGCAAAAGTAAACTCCTTGTTTTCTCTAACGGAGACCGTGGCTGCGCTGGTGTTCCTACCGTTCTACTCCTGGTTGTACATGAAGACTCTCAATGTGTTCTCGGGAACGGTCTTCATCATCAGTGCCGCGCTCATCATACCTGCTGTGATAGTTCTCATGTAAGTTTTCAAAGGTTGTTATTATTAAAATTAAATTAAGTATGTGAACGTTGTGTTGGTGATTGCCTGATTGTGTTGGGGAATTTACGTGACTATTCAAGCCCTATTCCAAGCTCAATTACTCGTACTGTTTCTAGTACAGTCGAGGGTATAATATCTATACAGCCGTACCGTCAAATATATGTATACATCGACGTTATGGTTAGTGGCATAAAAGTGTACAGATATTCATGACGTCTTGGTAACGTACATATATTTATGCCCTTGACTGTACCTACCAAAAGTCTCTGGCCTAAGTTGGGAATTTAAAGAAATTAATTTATATTTGTAATCTGCATATAATTATTAATACTAAACAGATTTGTTTACACACATTATACATTTAAATTAACTTCTGCATTTTACCCGACTTAGGTTAGATACTTTTAGTAGGTGCTAATTTGTTTAGTATGAATGAATATGAATACACCTTTAGTTACTTTTGGTGCGGACTAGAAAGCAGCAATTGGGTTTGGAATTTGCCTTGAATTAGCATGAATAACAGTGGTATGGTAAAATTTAGAAAAAAAATTGGTATGCCTCTTTAATACGTGAAGATTTAAGATTTATTTCTTAGCTACGAGGGTTTGGATAGGTCCTTAACAATATGCAGGTGGTAGACCTTGTGCAAGGTCCGCCCGGATTGCTACCACCATCTTGCTCGCAATCCTGCTGTGAAGAGATGCTTGCATTGTTGTGTTTCGGCTGGAGAGTAAGACAGCCGGTGAAATTACTGGCACGTGAGGTATCCCATCTAGGCCTCTAGGTTGGCAACGCGTTTGCAATACCTGGTGTTGCAGATGTTTATGGCGGTGGTGACCTCTTACCATCAGAGACCCACTTGCTCGTTTGTCTTCCAGTCGTATAAAAAAAAAATGCAGATTTGAGTACCACTTATCGATTTAAAGGTTAGTTTGTTAAATATTTTATAGGAGCAAAAATTCGTTTTTTTTTAAATTTGATTCGTCTTTTGTGAGTGGAAAAAATATTGTCCCTGTAAACAAGAGTGATATTGATATTTTACAATTGTTTTCAGGAACTTCTACATTGGACATAAGTTAGAGATGAGACGCGCCAGAAAAATGGCGCTGGAAGCACAAGAAAAGAAAGACACTGAGACCAAACCGGAACCGTTAGACTTTAACAAAGGCCACATAGAGCCGAAGAAAACAATACCGATAGATATTGTTAAGTAGGCATAATATTCATTAATAATAGTGCGATAGAAATGATGAATGGTTGTTCACAAAATTATGAAGGCCAGTGGTAGCGCAGGAACTAAATTTGATGAAGGCAAAACATGTCCTACTCAAACTGCGAGGCCGTGGGTATAGCCCATGTCACCTACGCATTTCACCGTATCGGATGAATAGTCTCAACGACACTGAATAGTTGGTTATGCACCTGTTGGTAAAGACACAGATACAGAAGAATTAATGTATTTATGTATGTAAACTCTTTATTGTACACAATAAGTAACAAACACAATTTACAAACATTGAGATATATGTACAAAGGCGAACTTATCCCTTTGAGGGATCTCTACCAGTCAACCGTTGAGTGGATGAGAGGAG